>NC_046665.1:4826707-4838367 GCF_010883055.1 Belonocnema kinseyi | reverse complement strand
ACATGGAAAACATGTAATTTTTGGATTGTTCATTATTATGTAATCTGTCAGAATTTGAATTTTTCAAAAAAATTTAAAAAGTTTTTATGATAATCTTGTAGGGCAATCTCATCGAATGATTTTTCAAAAGTTATCTTGCTCACAGACAGATAGGCTCACATACAGACACATTCGTAAAAACCTGTTTTTCGGATTCAGGAGGTCTCAAAACGTGGATCATTTGACAAAAACTGAGGCGGGGGATCGAATTTTACGCAAATCTAATACCTTTTCTGGATGAGAATATAAAAATGATGTTTTTGTCCTGAATAATTATTTGATAATTCTGTTTTTGGGGTTACTCGGGAAAAAATACTATTAAAAACATTAAAAAATTAAATTTTTTGAAACCGCACACACGAAACGAAAAAGAAATTAATAGACAAAAGTTGTGATGACAATGTGCCCACGCAGCGGGCAGATTTTTTTTACTGTTAATGAATTTTTTCATGATTCAAGCCAAAACTACTCATCCTATAAAAAATTGATTCATAACAAATTTGTAGATATTTTTTAAGTGCACAATTTGCGTCTACTCATTTTTTACCGCATTTTGCATATTTTAGCAAAAAATGTAATTTTTGGATTTTTCCTTATTTTGTTTGGCTTAATATGTTCAATTTCGTGTTTTTTTTAAATTTTGTAAATGATATAACTCTGGCAATTTTGGGTTTTATGACAAATATTATTAGGGTCAATTGTTCGACTTTTTGAATACTATGAACAACGATACGGAGAATTTTCGAAAAAAGTGGTCTCCAAAATATTCAAAATGTGCCCACTTTTTGAATTTTCAACCAAAATGGCTGGCTACGAACTTGACCTTAAGTTTAGGACACTTAAAGAGTGTGCCAAAGGTCAATCTAATAGATTAATTTTTTCAAAAGTTATTGTGGAAACATACAGGCATACATACAGACAGATAGACAGGCATGCATACAGACAGACACATTCGTAAAAACCTGTTTTTCGGATTCAAAGGATCTCAAAACGTGGACATTTGACAAAAACTGAGGGGGGGGGGGTTGAAATTGTACACAAATCTGATACCTTCTCTGATGAGAATGTAAAAAATAATAACCATATACTAATTAAAACCAAAATTAAATACCAAATGTGATAAAAGTAGGGGTGAAGATGAATATAGGGGGATTCTAATTTAGACCTTTCTATTTTTTTTCTTGTTTCTTTCTTTTGTTTCTATTTAGTTACTTGATCCATTAAACTAAATTCACTTACTCTAAAATAATAATTGAATTTGATTAACAAATACTACTTATTTTCTTTATCTTTAAACACTTCAACTATTGAAAGAATTTTTTTTCAACCTTACAAGCTGATGTACTTGTGGAGATTCAATTAAAATTAAAAGTTTAGAGTAATATAGGTCATTATATTTCAGTTCAACCAGTAAAAGTGCATTTCACCAAAAATAAAACTTATTATTCAACAAAGTTAAAAGAATCATAAGACGAATTTCCACTATAAATATTCAAACTTTTTGTCCATTATTAATATATTTAGCATATTGATATATCTTAAAAAGAAATAATGCTTAAAAAATAAAACTTCATCAATATTGCCCGCCAAAACATTAAAATGATACACAAAAATATTTGAACATCATAAAAATATTAACGCTAGATTTTCATTGTTTAAGTTTTGGTCAAATCGAAAAACTGAACGCATCGATTGTCGATTCGAAAGACTTTCGAACTGCCCACTTCGAATCGGATTTATACAAGGTGTCTAAAAAGTCCCGGGACGGTTGGACATTTCCTCAGGTAAAATACTTTTCAAAAAAGTGAAGGTCATTCCTGAAGTAAATTTGAACGAGGAATTCAATGGTGATCTTCATTTTGACCTTGAAGTTGACCTTCATGGCTTTGTTTTTAAATGGAAACCCCCTTTTTTACATCTGCAATCGATAGAGCGGAAAGTTCTACGTTCAGTTGCGTCCCCAAGTCGTAGGTCAATTGTTACGGTCAAGGTCAGTTAGAGGTGATTTGAAATTAACAAAGTTTTCCAAGACGTCAGTGTAATTCCTGAAGTAAATTTCAACGAGAAATTCATTGGTGAGCTCTGTATTGATCTTGGTGATGATCTTCAATGTTTTTTCAAGGTTTTTTCCAAGCAGTTTACGTTTACGTTTAGCATAACCCAGGGACAACGACGTGGACGTCGTAAATTCTGTTCCCTTTGGGGTGCTTGATTAACGTGAGTCCCCTTGCCTCTCACGTTTCAGGGTGCTTGATTAGCGTGAGTCCCCTTGCCTCTCACGTTTCGGGCTGCTTGATTAGCTTGAGTCCCCTTGCCTCTCACGCTTCAGTGAAGATGTTCAAACTAAAAACCTTGAGCTTCTTGACAAAAAGCTATGCGATTGTAAAAATGAGTTACAGCATTACGAATCATCTCCCTATCAATCAAAGTAGCCCGTTGCCTGGATATTCCCTCAGACAAAATATTTCTGAAAAAAGTGATGGTCATTCCTGAAGTAAATTTCAACGAGGAATTCAATGGTGACCTTCATTTTGAAATTAACAAAGTTTTCCAAGAGGTCAGTGTAATTCCTGAAGTAAATTTCAACGAAAAATTCATTGGTGAGCTCTGTATTGATCTTGATTACAGCGTTTTGAATATTGTAAAATCATGAGGAAGTTTTTCATTAAAATTTCCAGGTGTTCTGGTGAGAGTTCTGTTCCTCCCCGAAGAGTTATACAGTCCTATACCGTTTTTCGATACCTAAGTCACTACCTAAGGCGATTCATAAGTGCTATACCGTTTTTCCATACGAATATTACGAATCGAAACTAAATTTACGATTTACGAGTACATACTTACTATCGTTCGCTAAAAGATTATTATGACGCAAGCTAAACTTTCAGAACGACAGATGGTATCTGTATTAATGATGCGTGGTTGGGAAGATCGAGTTCGATCTTATGATCAAGTTTGTTTTCTTCTTAATCGCACTTTTCGTAATGGAGAAGGATTAAATCCTGGCTCAAAATCAACAATTGAAAGAACTATAAGGCGCTTTATGATTCATGGATTTATCAAGGACCTTCAGAAAACTGGTCGGCCAAAATCTACAAGATCTGAGGAAATGCAGATGGAGAAAACCCAAGCATTTGTTGAAAACCCATACCTTAGTTTACGTCGAGCTAGTGATGAGCGTGACGTTGCTCCTGAGACAGTGCGAAATATTTTAAAAAGCATTAATTTCCATCCTTACAAAGGATGTAGAATACAGTATTTTCAGATAAATCTACTTTCACTTTAAAAGGTGAAGTTAACAGACAAAATTGTAGATATTGGTCCGACACAAATCCTGATTGGATGTTAGAGAGTGACACACAATATTCACAAAAGATTAATGTTTGGGCCGGTATCTTGAATGTTACATTGATAGACCCTTTCTTAATCGATGGTAATCTCAATTCCCGTGCATATGAAGAGCTTCTCAGAAACCAAATTGTACCAAGAATAAGGGAGATTACAGGCGATAATTTTCAAAATATTTGGTTCCAGCAGGACGGAGCAGCGGCTCATTACGGTAGGGAGGTTCGAGCATATTTGGATACTCAGTTCCCTCAAAGGTGGATTGGAAGAAGGGGTGAAATCGAGTGGCCTGCTAAATCTCGTGATCTGATGCCTCTCGACTATTTTCTTTGGGGTTATTTAAAGAACAAAGTATATTCACTTTGATTGATAGGGAGATGTTTCGTAATGCTGTAACTCATTTTTACAATCGCATAGCTTTTTGTCAAGAAGCTCAATGTTTTCAGTTCGAACATCTTCATTGAAGCATGAGAGGCAAGGGGACTCAATCTAATCAAGCAGTCCGAAACGTGAGAGGCAAGGGGACTCACGCTAATCAAGCACCCCGAAACGTGAGAGGCAAAGGGACTCACGCTAATCAAGCACCCCAAAGGGAACAGAATTTACAACGTCCACGTCGTTGTCCCTGGGTGATGCTAAACATAAACGTAAACTGCTTGGAAAAAATCGTGAAAAAACATTGAAGATCATCACCAAGATCAATACAGAGCTCAACAATGAATTTCTCGTTGAAATTTACTTCAGGAATTACACTGACGTCTTGGAAAACGTTGTTAATTTCAAATCACCTCTAACTGACCTTCGTCAAAATGAAGATCACCATTGAATTCCTCGTTCAAATTTACTTCAGGAATGACCTTCACTTTTTTGAAAGGTATTTTATCTGAGGAAATATCCAACCGTCCCGGGACGTTCTGGGTGAGAGGTTTTGGGGCGAAAGTCGAGAAAAGGAAGGAATGATAAGTTAAGACTTCGCACTTCGAGACAATTCAAGGCGGTGAAAATTTAAGGCATTAATATGCGAGGCCTTTGGGATCGTCTTGTAGTCTTGTACGACTTGCTTATCAATGCCTTAAATTTTCGCTGCCTCGAATTTTCTCGAGGTGCGAAGTCTTAAATTATGGTTTCTTCCTTTTCTCGGCTTTCGCCTCAAAAACTCTTACCTAGAACGGCATTACTACCAAAATGGACTTTCATGTAATAAAAAATAAATTAAAAAATAAAGTAAGAAATATTAGATGTAAAGAAATACTTACAGACAACGAATCTTCTCCTACTAAACTCGAAGCAACAGCCAAAATATTTGGCGAATAAAACTTCTCGTACATAGAGCTTGCTTGACATGTGTCGACAACAAATAAAATTTCATGGTATCTCCGCTTTTGCCACATCTGCTCTAATGCATCGCTTAATTCTTGACTAGTTATTTCTTCTGAGTCTTGGAACTTTAAGAAACCGTTCCCTCCGTGACCCGTCAAGTAAATTAGGATATTTGAACCCTCATCAGTGAGTAGCTTTTTAGATCTGGGTGTTTCAGGTGGTAAACGACCGGTTATGAGCCTCACAAAATTTTCAACTGTTACCTCATAACCTCTATAGTCTACTTCAACATCATCTCCATAAACATTTATGTGCTGTTTAATATTGTTGAATACTGTTGCTGGTCTTGGATTTCTTGGATTACAAGCCATATCATCGGCTATCATTAAAATTATTTGAGAATCAGGAATTCCTAATCTTTTAACGCTGCGGTAAATGGAAAGTACGTTGGCAACATGGCGATAGTTGAACCAAAAACGCGAAGTATCTACCAATACTGCCCAGTTATTGGAATGTCCGGTTTTTGCAAAATTCTCCGGGATCTGAAAAAGAAAGTCTGCTGAAATTCAAATCAATATAAAAATAGGCTTAAAAGTGTGTCAGGGTACCGTAGGATACCTGGCGTTTTTTCAGACCTTCCTATTATAAAGCGATCGAGCTCGAGTTCGAAGCTCAGCGAGGCACTGTGGTGATCAACCTGAGGATACTGTTTTATATTGCGTTGGTACGTTTCAAGTAAATTCCCATTTAAACCATCTAATACTAAAATTTTGTATGCAATTCGGTACAGAATCTCTGGACAATTTAATAACGTAATTGTTCTGGAGATGGGCCCTTAAAAATTGAGGGTGCGAGCTATTATAACAGAAAAGAAATTTCCAATTTTTTAAGACATTTTTTAGTCTAATAGGGACTGCGGTATTTATACAATAGCGTACGTTGTTAAATTATCGAAAAATTATATACAGAATTACATACGAAGATTTAATGGCGGCTGGTTTAAATGGACATTTAATTTAAAACTACCAACGGAATATAATACATCAGCTTCTGGTTGAGCACCACAATGACCCGCCGAGCTTCGAACTCGAGTGCCTTACAATGAGAAGGGTCGAATGAGCCAAGTTTTATACGGTACGCTGACATAAACTTTAGTCTAAATGTATATTAAAAAATAAAAAATATATATAGTAGAGGATCCGAATATAAAACGACATTCACACATTTGTTTACGCGATGAAAAGTATTTTATATTAAAGTTAATATGTTGAAAAATATATCGCGAGTAGGTTGCCTGAAAAATTTCGATCAAGGCTACGATTACTTAAGAATTCAAAAATGACTTTTTTTGATTTGCAATCCTTCGTTTACGAAAAAAACTATATACTAATCGAAAATATGTAACTTATAGAATATGCAAGCGCTGGATTATCTATTTTTTCCCATCATAACTATTGAGTTGGCAGGTATAAACAGATAACTCCATACTAGTACTTTGCACCATTCTACTTACGCAATAAACCTTGTATCAAAATAAAGACAATTTTATTGCAAACACAATGACATAAGATTGTCTGCGAAAATCTGTGCAGCACAGGTGGCATATCCCAGATCAATATCTTTAGAGTACTTTAGATTAACGAACTGCCAAATCCTCTGCCAGAGAGTGAAAAAAGCGATGTTAGCTGGTAAGAGTTTGTCTTTTAGGGCTTCAGCAACAATGGTGAAACTACTACACGACGGCTCTTGTCTTGCTTTTTGTAAATGTTGTACATATTTTTATAAATTTGGAAGATACTCTTTTGCTTTTCTTGACACTTTCCCGTTTTTAATCCATCGAACCTGGCAGAACTATTGAGGGAATTCTGTACAACCAGTAATCTCAATGAAGTCACCGCGGCGTGAAGGCATTTCCTTGGATAAATTGAAAGAGGCCTTCAAAAACTCAACTACGTTCCAATTTGTCTTTCGAATGCCTGTTTTGAAAGCTCCATTGACTACATGTAGTCCACATGGACCTAGTTCCAACAATTGCGGTGAATCAAAGTGGGTTCGCAGCTTCGATTTAAATAGGCGAATAAGTCTTCAATTAATATTAGGCTCATCCATTCATATCTGCATAGTTCTCTGATGATTCATTTGTCCAAGTCCAGCCTTAAATCCGTGAAGAAGATCGGCAGCTTTAGTATGATAAAGAAACACGGAACTTAAATACCGAGAAGTTCCTTGATTTTTTTTCATTGTCCCAAAAAGGAATATGCAAGTCCATTTGTTTTTTCTGTGCTTTTTTATTTAAGCTCTCGTAAAAACCGACGACAATATGTTCCAGAAATTTAACTTGAGTTTCGAGATGTTTTTCGAAATACGGAGCTAAGCCATATACTATGCTGTAAGATATTTTATCCTTGTGCAACCTCATATTCTGAGCAATTTCGCTGTCAACGGACATTCGTTTGAAAATGAAAGCGTCACTTTCCGCACTTCGCAAAGAATTGTGATTTATGACTGTTTGCAAACACCACAAAGTTGCAGCTTCCGTCACCATATCTTTTAATAATTTTAAGCCCTTAAAATGCGTTATCAAATGTGAGGAATTTCTATTCGATTCGATAGGACAATATATATATTTACTATTATTCTCAATACATAAAACACATATATTTTCTGTTATCTTTATTTATAAATTCTTAAACTTTCCTTTTTTCGACCCACTATTTTCATCTTTTTTATTGAGAGTATTAACGAACGTTAACAAATGTCTGACATGCAGTTGAATCCATGGAAACGGAGGCAGGAATACTGACAGAATTCTCAGCTAAATTGAATAATTCCTTATGTCTTTTACTTTTCATGTAGCTGTTAGCGGCAGTACGACCCATAGATTCTAATGAGAAACTTCTTTTACAAAGCATACAAAAAGCATGATTCTTCTGCTTGTCTTCTTCAAGCCATGGAAAATCATGTTTCCAAGCTCTTTGGAAAGTAGTTTGTCTCAGCCTTGTAGAAAATGTAAATGAGAGCTGAAAAAAATCATCATATTTCTGAAATTTATTTGAAGTCACAAGCAATAAGATTTATTTTAATATTCATTAATAAATAATTCAATTTCAAATGAAAATTTAAAAAAAATGGAAAAGATCTCATATAAGTGCATAAATAACTTTTGATTATAAATTTTGAAGCGTTAATTTATTAAATTTCAAGTTTTTTATAACGATTAAAAGTTATCCTTATATTTAAAAGGAAATCGGAACCATTAAATTGAGAAAAAAATCTTACATCGAATTTACTTATTTTTTAAATTTAGAAATATAATAAATTTTGAGCATCTAATTCAACTGCATGCCAGACATTTGTTCTCAAACCTATTGGTTTTGTTTGGTGGAGTTCTCAATCGAGATTTGAATTACACATTAGGAAAAAGTACTAAAAAAAGGCAGTTGTTAGATCTAAACTTTAAACAGATAATAGCCAGTGATCGATCGCAGCAGCGATTGGTCGAAATAATCAATACACTAATCTCGTAAGTTTTTCGCGAGCCTGTTGACTACAAGTATCTAATACCCGCATTAGTATTATATTTAACACTAGACTCAAATCTTTTTATTGTATAATCTTAAAGGGACAATACAAAATAAAAAATTATCACGAAATAAAATGCTCTTCCCGCATCAAAAATAAATTCCCAGTCAATTCCCGGAATTTCTTGGATTTTTGTAATTTGCCCGGACAATTCCCGGATTTCCTTAAATTCCCGCAGAGCAGACAACCTGCGACTTCTGGACTATCAATTTTTGTGCGTATAATGCAGCGAGAGCTTTGGCCAATGCGAACTCTAAAACAAAACCAACGGTTGATCATAAGACCAAAAGACGAATGCATCAACTCGCCATAAAGATAGGCTGGGCAAGACAGTACGCGTCCCGCATTCAGTGTCTAATTGATTACATCACATCTGGCAGGAATTTTACCGCCAAGGTTCGAAAGTTCGCGCGCAAACTCCGGATCCGATATCACACACTTCACAAGCCAAAGCTGCTGACCATCAGGCAGCATAATGTCAAGAGAATATGGATACTATCTGACGCTAAGAGAAGTCTAGATCGGGGAGAGAGGTGGGTCAGAGAAAATTAACAGTTGCTTTCCGACCCATCTCGACTCTTCCAAGATCCTCCAGTTACTGTAGAGTAATGAAGAATGCCCATCCATCACTATCGAGGAGGTGGAAAAGTATTAAGGGGGATGAAGGACTATTCCGCTCCGGGACCAGATGGTATCAAGACCTTCTGGTGGAAGATGTTTCCTTGAACTCATCAGCATTTGGCCAGTATATTCACCTGATATTTAAATTCGGTTGAGCTAATTCCGGAGTGGTTGGTGGAACGGCGCACAATACATCTGCCGAAAATAGGCAACTTAGCTAACCCGAAGAATTTCAGGCCAATCACTTGTCTGAACAAACCGTATAAGATATTCACAGCTATCCTAAATAACAGGATTGTTTGGGTAATTGAACCTGTGTGGCAAGAAATGTATGAATAATGCGGCTCAAAGAAAGGCGTAGCAGGATGTCGGGAGAACCTGCTCATCGATAGATGTGTCTGCAAAGATGCAGCATCCTACCAGCGTGACCTATCGATGGCCTGGATTGATTATCGGAAAGTTTTCGTTTCGACCTCCCATAGACGTATGATCTACCTTTTGAAAAGCTTAAAGGTTCATACGCAAATCGTGGGGTGTAAAGAGAGATTGATGCCGCTTTGGAAAACCAGATTTACTATCTCATCTGCAAAAAATCATGTGACAAGTAACAAGGTCTCCTTTGTGAGAGATATCTTTCAGGTCCACACCATGAGCCCACTCCTTTTTTGCCTCACATTATTGCCACTATCTCTAGCACTTCTCCTGGCGAAAGTAAACAGATGGACTCGGAGGAATAGACGCACTAGGCTCCCGAGTGACATCAGCTCACTGCCGATTCTTGAGATGAGGCAGGACAGAATAACAAAATGCTTCGTCTGCACCAGGGCTTTCCGCGTCTGCATTCCAAGTAGGGATGCGTTGAAAGGAAATGGTAACTCACACCTTAAAGGGGAAATCTGATATACGGATGGCTCCAGGGGAGAGAGAGGGTCAGAGGGAGGCATTTATGACAGTGCGAGAAGGAGGGAAGTGGTGATCCCGCTTGGGAGACATACTACTGTCTTTCAGGCGCAGGTGCTTGCCGTTCTTCGATGTGCTGAGATAATATTAGAGGAGAACGCTGTTGGAAGATAGATTACGATCTGTTAGGACAGCCAAGCGACACTAACTGCAGGGGGAAAACCAGATATAACATCAGGACTGGTTTGGGAATGCAAAAAGGCATTGAACCAACTTGCAGAAAAAGAAAATTAAAATAGGGCCGAAACCGGTACTAGGACTAGCGTCTGGCTGCATCGGTTTTGCCATCAAAAGCTGGATCCGCACTAAGCAACGAGAATACTGGGAACAGGTTCAGGGTTGCCGACAGGCGAAGTCCATCCTGGGCTATACGTGCAGAATGGAGAGAGCAAGGGAAATCCTGGGGTTGCCAAAGAAATACGTAAGGACAGTGGTGCAGATGCTCACTGGGCAGAACCACTTGAATCACCATATGCACAAAATTGGGTATAACCTCTCTACACAGTGTAGGAGATGTGGCAGGGATGATGAAACATCCTCGCATGTACTATGTCAGTGCTCGGCCGGTTTGAGCCGGTTTTAGCTAGGTTAGAGAATAAATCTCTCTGCCGGTTTGCTTTGATTATTTGGGTTGCCTGTCACCCGGTTAAGTTTTAATCTAGCTCACCCGGTTTGAGCCCGGCTTTAGCCCACACAGAGAATAAATCCGTCTGCGTTCGTTTTTCTTTGATTATTTGGGTTCCCTGTGACTAGGTTAAGGTTTAACTTATGACACGCTTTCATCGGACTGCCCCTGACGAGCCCAGAAAGTAGCCTGTTAGCATAGATTTATCGACCTATCGCGCCCGCGGATTAATTCCCCGACCGGACGCCCCTCAACCTTCGATTTCAGTACTGACGAAATCCAAACGTCCTACTCAGAGCGTTCGTCGTCGCGAGAAGAAGCGTAAACAGAAGGCGCAACTATCCCTTGCGTTGGCTAGCGCAGTCATCCTGAAACGGATCCAGCTATCATCTGGATTTTCCCTCGCACCCGAAACTTCCGATAACCCGACTCGCGGAGTCTGTCGTACGAATCTCCCGGCCAAACCTCTAGATGGAACGTCAATGTATTTTGGGAACTTTTCCCGGTACAGACGTTGGGCATCTTTCTCCCGCTAACAAGTTCTCTTGCGATGATTGAGTCAAGTGCTTCAGAGAAAATCTTTCCGAGGAATTTTTCCTTTTAATTATTTAAAGTTAAAAATGGCTGGATTTGTTGGACTAACATAATTGATTGGATGTAAACATAAACATAATATTAATAGTCGTGTCTGCCATTTTCTTTTTACTTTTAATGTGATATGAGAATAATATTCTCCTCTAATTTTCTCAAACAAGTTTTTTTTTGTGTAAATAAATTTACATGATGAATAATATCATTCAGTCATTTTACTGGAAAATTATGAGTCAACATTGCTCAGCGACCGCTCTCGCGTATCCCCTCTACTGAGTTATTCGGGATTAAGTTAATCTTCCAACTTTTAATATTCTTTCTTTTCCTCAATTAAAATTATAAATCTGAAGTGCTCAGTAGTGTCTCCACAGGCGTCTGGCGTCCGGCACCAGACATTCGAATCTTCAACAAAATATATAGATTTTCAAACAAAAAGATTAATTTTCAATAAAAATTACGAATCTGTCCCCCAAAAAATGAATTTTTAACTACCAGGTGTATACATATGAAACCGGTATTTTTTCAAGAAAAAAACACATTTATTTCAAGAGAATGATAACAAATATTTTATTCAAAGTAT
>NC_046665.1:4781189-4826607 GCF_010883055.1 Belonocnema kinseyi | reverse complement strand
ATTGTAAGGAATGGAATTCATATAAACCTTTAGGGGAAACATTATGAATAAAGAAGAAATAAAAAAATATTAATTTTCAACCAAAAAGTGAATATATAAATTTTTAGTTATAGAAATCATTTTCAATCAACAAATGAAGAATTTTTAATCAAATGATTCAGTTTTTAACTACAAAAAATAATTTTTTAACCAAACAATGGATTTTCCACGAAATAGTTGGATTTTAAATGAAAGACACACATTTTTCATCAAGAATATTAATCCTTCACAAAAAGGATGCCTTTTCAACCTATGTGAATATTCAACAAAATAGTTAAATTTTGACATTTTAAATCAAACATAAAATAATTAAACATTCAGCTGAAAAAATGTTTTCAAGCAAACAAGACGAATTTTTAATGAAATAAATCAATGTTCAACCAAAGAAATACACTTCCAACAAAAATGATGAATCATTAAACCAAGAAAATGAATTTTCTACCACGAATATTAATTTTTAACAACAAAATTAACTTTGGACAAAAGATATCAATTTTTAAGTGAATAGTTGGATTTTCAACTATAAAAGATCACTTTCCAGCCAAATGTCGAATAATTTAATTCACATTAAAAAAATAATAATAATTTTCAATCAAACAAAGAACGAGTTTTCTGTCACGTACGAATAAACTTATAAAAATTTTGACATCAACATTAAAAAGAAGAAAACAAAGAGAAATGAGCTGCCTGTCTTCCGGGTAACGATGTTGCCTGCAATAAAGTAGAATTTACGCGAGGAGGCTTCCCCTAAGCTGAAGGAATGACGAATGAAGCTCGTCATCCCTTTAATTATTTTTGTGGGTTGGTATCCTAACTCTCGGACTGAAAGTCGCTGTCCCTGTAAGGAAAAAAGAAAAAGAAGGGATCCTACCGAACTGGTCGAAAAATTTTGCTCCCTTAATTGCGTTCACACTGAATTTATTTGAATAAATAAAATAGAACAATAACATTTGTAAAGAAAATGGTGTAAAAAGGGACACGACCTACAATGGGTGGAACGTGTCACCTAATAAAAAAGAAGGTACGAAATTGGTTCGACAAACCTTACTAACAAGAAAAACTTAGACTACCGCTCATTTGTTCGAAGGGGTGGGAGAAAAACGGAAGGAAGGATGCGCCCTTGGTCTTTCCTGTCAACTTTCGATAAAAAGAACGGAAAAAAGAAAAACCTTTTCTCACTCGTAGATTATTTTGAATAATCCACTCTAGTCCTACGGTATCCGCGACAGCCACACAATACACGCGAACACCCGTCACTTTCCCAGATTTTCCTTTATAAATAATAGACAATGAGTCTAGAATTCATAAGAGAGAATCTACGCCTTCCGAGATTATTACTCCATCTAGTTTTAAGATTCGAGTGAGAGTAATAATTACTAAGCTTCTAATTTCGTTTTAAGCAGGCGCGATAGGACACGAGAACAAACCACTAAAAATCCCGTCCCGAGAAAACGTCCAGTCTCTTGAACGAACTGAACTCCGGGACAGGTGTTGACGATGACTCGTTCCCGTTACGGTCCTGCCTCCCGTCAAATAGAGATTAATTTTAGCGTCCGGATCGTGGTCCCAATTAATCGACCATTCGATCAACATCGCGAATCGCTCCCGTTATCGGTCCGAGAAAAGTATATTCTCGTGAATGAACTGAACTCCGGGATAGGATGCGAAGACTTACGTATTGAGACTTTGTCTCTCAGCGTTTCAGCAGAAATGGATCTCGACGTACGAATGGTCTTGCCTTCCGTTGAATAAAGTTTTATTTTAACGTCCGGATCGCGGACCCATTTAATGGACCACTCAATCAACACCGCGACTCGCTCCCGTTAGCGGCCCGAGAAAAGTATAATCTCGTGAACGAACTGAACTCCGGGATAGGATGCGACGACTTACGTGTTGAGAATTTGTCTCTTAACATTTTAGCGGAATGCGAATCTCGATGCACGAACGGTATTGCCTTCCGTCGATTAGAGTTTAATTTTGACGTCCGGATCGCGGACCCAATTAATCAACCAGTCAATCAACACCGCGACTTGCTTCCGTTACCGGCCCAAGAAAAGTAGACTCGTGAACGAACTGAACTCCGGGATAGGATGCGACGACTTACGTGTTGAGAATTTGTCTCTCAACGTTTCAACGGAATCCCGATCTCGACGTGCGGACGGGCAAGATTTTGACGTATATGCTAGTTTGTGCCAGGTCGTTCAGCAAACTGCGCGAATTATTGCTCGTCCGATGCACGTTTATAGTTCATAATTCAGGAGGGAGTTAGGTAGGGGTATTTGCAAAATTGCGGAACTTTTGGTTGAGAACGGAAGGAAGTGCTGTATTTCTCTTAGCTTGCATTTTTGTGTGTGAGAACTTGATATTGCCAAATACCTTGCCTGGATATTGTATCTACGAAGCACAAAACTTGTCAGCACTTTATATGAGTAATGTGCTTTGAGCTCTTTCGAAATTCAAAGAATAATTTTGAATTTCAATTTACATCGAAATCGATGCAGGTCGGAATTTTCAACTAAAAATTGACTATTTATTACTTCCGACCCTTGATTGAGCGAACTAGGCATTTGGCATTTGCTCTTTTGCTTCATGAACGCATGGTATTGTTTTGAATTTCACCACGTGCTCACGCTGTCAGCCTGCACAGATGTCAATATGTGTTGTTAAAGGACAAACTTACGTAGAAAAAGGGTGGGAAGACGGAGACAGAAAGAGAGTAGAGTGGTGCAGGTACAATGAGCTATCGTCGTGATCATCGTACATAGCTTGGTTGCGTGTAAGTATATGTGAAGGAAGGAAAGCAGGCAACACCGCGTGTGAAGCCTGGAGGATAGCGCTACGTTTAGGCGTGGGCTAGAAAGAGAGTGTAAGCGCGGTGCTCTCGCGTATGCGAATATGTTGACCATGGTCGTGCTTTCCTTCCTTCTAGCTGTACATAATCCACCCTTATACAATTTATTAACTTGCAGAGATAGAGTTATATGCCTGTGAAAAATAAGAAAGCATAATTTCGTCGGGAAACAATTTTAATTAGAATTATTTTTAAAATCGTTGCTCTCCTCATTCGCAAGTTGGCTCGTTCTAGCCTCAAACTTGGTATGCAGCGTCAGCCATACCTCTTAGATTACGATCGAGCAGATTAGCTTTGTAACTCATACAGAGTCTTAAACCAGTGTGATTCGAAATAATATTTCGAAACACATTAATGCAAAAAGAATTTTAATTCCAACATTCGCTCGTAACATTTTCAACAAAATATTGTAATCAAGAAAATAAATTTTCGACCAAAACACTAATTGTAACAAAATACATAAATGTTCATCTAAAAACGAGAAATTTTAAACTAAAAATAGAGCAATTAAATTTTCAATTGAAAAATTATTGTTTAACCCAAAAACTAATTTTTAACAAAATAGCTGAATTTTCAACCAACATGATTTATTTTCTCCTAAGAAAGACAAAATTTTCATCAAAATACCTAAATTTTCAACTAAAAAAAGGAACTTTTAAACATAAAATGAAATATTAGAATTTTCAATAAAAAAAAATTAATATTTTCAACCGAAAAAAATTTGTAAAACAAATTAGATAAATTTTCAAGCAAAAAACTGAAATTTCAATTAAAATGCGGAATCTTCAATAAAAAAAAATTACGGCGTAATGTTTTCGGTTTTACACAAATTTTTAATTAGCGTAAACATGTGTAAAGAGTAGAGAAACTGTAGATAACATGGTGGAGAGTGCATGAAGTGGTTTTGGTTTTGATATTAAGCGTCCAGTTCAATGCTTCCGACAGTTCCGAGGGACTAAGGAGGAAGGTGTTAATCTTTAATCAGAGCATATACTTAACATTTTTGACCGAAAGCGTCCGCAAAATTAGGTTTACGGAATTTTCCAATGTTAAAAATGTTATAATTGAGTGCAGTGATGCCATTGTCTTAGCCTCTCGTACTCAAGATCAAATGTCAATATGTTTGTGCATATGCAATCGTGTTTCAACTAATAACTTAAATTTTTGTCTGTCGTTTTTACTACCCTCATTAGCAAGTAGAAGATGGACAAAAGATAATAAAGCTTACCTTGTGATATGATTAAGGCAACACTCTGAAATAATAAAGATGAAAATCCTGGAATAATTAGGTTTATACTCTAGGATCTTCAAACCTCACACTCTGGACACTGAAGCTAATTATCAAATTTTGACACTCCACAGATGGTATGCTACACCGTCTATGGGGCTGTCCTATAATTAAAGCTTCAATATTGTCAGCCTGACTCTCTAAAAGTTCAGGTTGAATAGTCATTTTTCTCAAAACGCCATTGCCTTCTTCCTAACCTCTTCTTAGTGCATCCATGTTTCAGTTCCACACAAAATAGTGGATCTAGAACAATCTAGAAATAGAATTACAAAATACAAGTACATAGATGTTGAGCAGTTTTGAAAAGAGCAAGGAACTGAAAAGCTCCAGGTCTGCACATGGTGCACAACTTCTCGTATAAGTACCTGACGAGTATGCGTGCTGCCTTGGCAAGGTGGTTTTAGAAAATCATCGAACACCCAGATCTGATTCCAGGCTTTATGCTCCAGGCTACTATAAATTAACAAATTAACAAGATCTGCCACAGATCATTGACTTTCTATGCCGTGCGATAATCATGGCCAACCAAGGATAAATAGATCAAGACGCATTACGACGGGTATTTTTCAAGGAGACTCATTCAGTGAACTATGGTCCTGTTTAGCGTTGAGCCCATTGAGCCAAACACTAAATAGCATGTATGATGGATTCGGAATACATGATAATGACGATGGTCATCAAGTGACCCATCTTCTGTACATGGATGACCTGAAGTTATACGCTAGTTCAGACCACAAAGTGCAGCAAGAAATCGATGTCATAAAGCAGTTTTCCAATTATATCCACATGAAGTTCGGAATGGATAAATGCAGAACGCTGCATTTGACCAGAGGGGAATTAAGGACCGAAGAGCTAGATAACGAGTTCGAAAATGACATCGAGGCAAGGTCTAAGGGCAAGTAATATAAATATCTTGATATACGTAAATCTTAGGGTATTTAGCAGAAGACAGTTTAGAAAAGTCTAACAACTGCCTCCACTGCACGACTCAAATAGAATAAATTTCGAATGTTTTTTTTTTTTAAATATTAGGTAATATCCGAAATCATTAATATTTTAAAATGTTCTTAGGTTAATTTTAAACCTATTTCTTTAGCGAATCGCAATAGCTTATGAGCATAATTCTGAGAAAACAAATCCTATCAGAGTGTAACAACTTAAAGTTGTAACAGAAGAGTTGGAAGAATTTTTAATATTCTCTGCTAAACAAAATATATTTTTGTAAGTACGTAAATCATATAAACTTGAAGTTTCTTAAAAATGGTCCCTGAAAATGTATATTTATATAATTTTTATTCTGATTTCCCTACAGATAAGATGTTTTCCATTGTTTCCAACTTTTTTTGTCACAGTACGGAGCGCCTTGCTGCATTCTTTCTGATCGGAGAGGGAGTTTTAAAAGCAAATTGATGAGAAAATTGGGGAAGCTATTCAGAGTTAAACAACTAACAACTCCCGGATATCGTCTTCAAACTAATGGTTCATTGGAGCGGAGTCACATAGTCCTTACAGATTATATAAAACATTATACCAAGGATTTTGATGACCGGGACCGAGTGTTACTGATCGCTATGTTTACGAATAACACTTCCGTTCACGAAGCTACTAATTTCAATCCTTTCGAATTACTCCACGTTGTGACGAAAAGGTACGTACCATAAATGCAGCGATTGGTGATAGGGTGATCATATTCAAGGACGTGCGTAAAAATAAGTGTGACAAAAGAGCTACTGGAACCTATACCACCGTGGGTTTTACAATAGAAGCATAATGTAATCCTTGAAGCCGAAGATGATACAAGGTTCACAAAGCATGCCGATAAGCTCTCGGTAACTTATTGTTAGATAACTTGCCAACCGATAAGTGTACACTCATCTTAAAATGTCATCACAAGTACGACACGCACACTAATTGGCCATTTTAGGCTTAACATCTTCCTGCCTGTCAACAGATTCCAAGAATCCTGGGCAGAAATCCAGAACCGGAACCAGTAAGTGGCAATCTATTGCCCACCTAAATTAACAGAAGTCTGCAAGCAGATCATCTGGGAGTACAATATGCAGAATAAGCTGAAAATTGGAGAGCGAATAAGAAGGGGCATAGACAGAGATATCCGCGAAATGGCGTATTACTAAAGTAAAAACCGACTCTCGCCTTTGCCGAACAACATGCATGCACGAAGGACCACCCCCATGTTGGGATTTATAGGCGAAACCATGGGATTCAACGTCACAACCATTGCGCAATATACGCGGAAAGAAGGCTTTGCTGTAAATTTGGTGGGACAATAGGGGAGCTGTTTATTACGAAATGCTGAAACCTGGTGAAACGATTACTGGCGAACAGTACCGACAACAGTTAATTAAATTGATCAAAGTATTGAAGGAAAAACGAGCAGAATACGCGCAAAGTCACGAGAAAGTAGTTTTTCAACATGACAATGCACGGCCTCATATTGCCAAACCAGTCCAAATGGTTCAGGCCAATGGCTGCCCTTAAAAAATGAACAGTTCTTTTGGGAAGGAATTTATACACTACCAGAAAGATGGGGAAAAGTAGTAGAAAACGAAGGCCAATACTTTGATTATGAAGGTAATTCTTATTGTTATATAAACAAACGGCCAAATTCTGCGAAAAAATCGACATTCTTAACCGAAACACCTATTAATACTATTATTATATCTAAATTTAATAATATCATAATATTATCCGGGATAGCACTAAATTTTCTCTAAACATTCCTGGAACATTCTAATTCAAGACTCGGAAAATTCCGTAAATATTTCCAGCGAAAATTTTTACGAACATATCCCAAACCTTCGGGGGGACTTTCCTGGATACGCGGACATATGTCTACTTCCAGGAACCTTCCTGGAACATTTTTTGAAATTCTCTGAACGTTCCATTAGAATGTTCATGAAATATTCTGGGAAATTTTTGTACTATCCCGGATAATATTATAACATTATTATACTTGCATATATTAATCGGATCAGATTATCGCTTTTTTTGGTACCTTCTCAGGTTATCGTTGGTGATTCTAGACCCAAGACATATTAAAGAGCTCAATATTCAATAAAAAAATCTGTTAAAATTCCTGTACAATCTTAAATACTTCTCCTTTAAGGGCACATTATAAAGATTACAAGATTGCATTGTTAAGTTCAAGAAGAGTATTTTTACGGAAAAAATCAAGAACTTGAACTTAACAGAACTTAACAACTTCAAGAACTTAACAGAAGAAATGGTTAATTTTGTAGTGTCAATTGACTGCTTTCAAAATATTCGTAAACTTCATCCAAATTCACAAACTTAACTTGACGCTCAAAAAGAGTTTGCACCAAAGTTAAAGTTATAGTGGGACGTTTCAGGCCCAGCGCGAATTTCACCTGCTCACTGCAAATACCAGGCTGTCACCGGGGAAATGCGATTTAGCATAGAGGGTCCTCTAGTGCTAAATTTTTTTACGATGGGTATAGGTATTTCCGGGGTACACGGATTCTAAATAATCGACTGAAGAAAAATGCCCTGTGTCTGAAATGGCCCACGATAGCCGGATCGGGTTAATAGTATCATATATTGTTATTTACATTATTCCCATTGAATTTATTTTTTTTTAATTCAATTTTTCTATCTTGCTTAGATTCTTCTTTGTAATAATTATATTATAATTATCTAATTCTTTACTTAAAATCAATATTTCATCTATAATTAACAATTATTGATCAAGGTTTAAATCCACACTTTTAACAATAAAAACGGATTAGAGTCACTTATAAATGGCTGTCTTTTTATCCAGTACATACAATGACATACAACTCTAAGGCTTTTAATAAACAATTTTACTTTTTCCATGTAAGAATGTTAATTATCACAACGTTCGACAAATCAAACCGAGAACATTTGCTTCTTAGTGTCGCATGGCCGCTCAATTTGAACATGCTGTGAAATAGAGATACTCAAATATTTTGGTTTAAACATAAAAGCTTCAGGGCAACACTAATTTACATAAGTTTACAAATGTAGATGATAATATTCAAAAATATTATTTTTTCGCCGCCTTGAGCGCTATATTTATATTTATTTTCAATTTTTTCATGTTGCATTTCATAAAAATGAACATTGTTTTATACTACGGCCGGTTACCTCAAAGGCCACGTGACGAGTGGGTCACGTGACCAGATTCTTACCTTACCGACACTTTTTTTATTTACAAACTTATTTTCACACAAAGCGCCACATCGAGTTTAGAATTTAGGATAATAAATAAGAAGCACTAAGATAGGCGCGCCTGGTCCTAAATTTTAATAATTATGAAAAAAGCAACAACAAAAAATTGTTAACAACAAGAAACTTTTTTCATAATTATAGAAATTTAGGACCAGACCCACCATTCTTACTGCTTCTTGTTGAGTATCCCAAATTTTCAACTCGACGTGGCGCTTCGTATGAAAATAATTTACGAAATAAAAAGTGTCGGTAAGGTAGGAATCTTGTCACGTGACCCACTCATCAAATAGCCTTAACACAAGTTGAGCATGCATTCTGTAGAAAGATGAACAGATACCTTTTAAGCTCTGGCATGCTCGCCATTTATTAGACGGCCGCTCATCAAACATATGAGACTTAACTTGTGCTCAATGCATACCTGAAAACCTTCCGGTTGTACGACATACAGGTGTCGCTCAAACATCAGCCATACTTCAAGGTCAAACCATCTCTAAGTGGTTCGAAGGGGAAAGGAATGGTGTTACATTCCAAAATTTAAAATTTTAATGTAGCTACTAAAACTAGGCGTAACCTAACTTATCCTGTATGTCACAGAATAACGCCACCACTCATATACGAGCACATTACCAATCATCTTTGAGTCCAAGCCCATCCACGATAACTGTGCTACGGTTGACAAGAAAGATATGGCAAGATACTTGAAGTTTTGCCACAGAGGGATAAGAACTCAGAGGATACTGATGCTCGATCATTGAGAAACTGCAGTTGCAAACTGTACCGTTATAAAATAATTATAGTTATGATTATAATCATACGAGTGTATTTATACTTTCAATAGCTTAAAGCAATTATAAAGGTAAATCCGAACATGTGAAGTATGAATACACACGCGTGTTTAAACTCAGTAATAGCTGTACAATATAACTATATACTTTAGTTCAATATTAATGGGTAGCCCACTTAATGGAAGAACAGGTATATAGTCACACTTACTGTAACCATTAGTGTCTGGCTAGAGCTATCACCTACGGTTAAGTTAACGTGCAATATTCGTAATCCTGACAAGTAAAGAATAGAGATGCGCGATGACTGATCGTTGCGGCCAGCGGCAACTATTTGTCATCGTATGCCATAGCGAGGCTCGCGAGTATCGAATGAGATGTAGTCGAACAAAAAGAAAATGTGAGCGCACATCGAGAGACTGAGTAGAAATAAATATTCTTCACTCGAGAAAATTGAAACTCTATACTAAAAATCATATGAAATTTAATTTTAAGAAGATCGTGCCGATCCCCATTTATGCACGGCTAGTTCCGATCCACGTTTTAGCACGGCGCGTGACATTTTCAAAGCTTCAAGCGTATATAAACCCCAGAAACATCCCTGTCAATTGTATTTACGTATCAAGCCGTCCTACTGTCAACTCAAGCAACGAAGTACAAGCTGTTTGGATTGTCGCACCTTCTATATCACCGCAAAATAGTTCATAACGAAAAACCGCTTTGACTAAGTCGCGCACTTTTATCTCACTACAAAATAGTTAACGTGTTTGAGCCTTGTACTAAAGTCCCGTCGGCTGAGGTTTCGGTCGTCGTTAACTGAGCCGTTTCCGAATAAAATCCGCTGTATTAACGTTCGTAAAAACAAGTTAAGTGTGGAATGAGGAGCTATTTTAGGATCCTGTATCACACTACTACTAATCAAACGTGCTTCTGCATTATTTTCACAAAACGAACATCCGGTAGGGTTTCATCGCTGCCTTACGATAACAACGGAGACCTAATCGACAAAACAAATCTCTCTTGCCCTTTCATACAAAGGAAGGTTCATGTACGTATATATTTTGCAACTGTTTATTCCACAACCTTTATAATAAATCTATTTTTAATCTAATTATCTCTCAATCATTTAAAAACATTGAAACTGACATGGTTCCCATAGAACTGATAAGTGACAACGTACCCACAAAAAATAATATTAACGGCTTTACCAACCTGACATAATCAGCACTCTGATCTCTCTTTCTCTCTCTCTCCAAATTTCCATGCTACTCTCGCTTATTTGCTCGCTACGTGACAGCTGATTTGGTGGCAGCGGTGGGATATTCACTTTCATTCAAATTTAGTGCTTTTATTAACAATTTAAACTCAGTATAGTGTCAAGATAGCTAATTTCATCAAGCTAGGCGTCAGTATACTTCGCTTGCCTACAAGCTCTGCCATCGTTAATGGATTTACGAATTAGAACAAAAAATTATTCGAGCAAAAATTCACGAGCCCATGATTATACACCAGTGGACACTTTCAATAAAGTATCACTCGACACTGTCGGACCATTGCCAATAACTCCTAATGAAAATCGACATATCCTTACAATGCAAGACAACTGATCAAAATAATATATTGCAGTACCCATACCAGACATAACAGCGAAAACAATAGCTCATGCCCTAGCTAAAATTTAATTTCACAATTTAGCGCACCCAAAACCATACTAACTGACCGAGGAAGTGCTTTCATAAGAAATCTTCTAAGAAAAGTATAAAAAATATTCGGAATCTACCAAATAAACACTCTAGCCTATAGACCCCAATCAAACGGATCGATAAAAAGAATCCATGCAGTATTAATTGACTATATAAGGTCATACGCGGAATATCATGATGACTGGGATAGCTTATTACCTTTCGCCAAGTTTTCTTATAACACATCAATTCATAAAGCAACTTAATTTACACCGTTTGAGGAAATTTATGTGTCCTATTTAAAAGAATTAATCACACGATTATTATAAATAAAAAAACATAGCAGCCAAAAATTTAGTTAATGCTGAATATAAATCTAAGCAACTCTATGAGAGAAAATTAAACGCTTTTACTGAAAAAGTAGGATAAAGCATGCGTAAAAAGGGAAATAAAAACAAAAAAAATAGATACCAAAAGTCATGGGCCTTATACAATTACGGGAATACTATACAAGAACACGGTCATTTTAGAAACAATAGAGGGAAAGTAATTCCAAAAACACATAGATAAACTCGAGGTTGTCCCAAGTGTGTGTTAAAGGATCTAGAGTTGCCAACACGAACCCTAGAAGAATTATCTACAGCATATAACTTTTCTAAACTGAAATAAAAACCACAATAGACCACCCCAAAAAGGTGCTCGATACTTTAACCTAGTCCCGGATTGGAAGGCCTAAGCCTTGTAGTCATGAAATTTAGCTGAGTTGTATGAACGGAAGAAAATTACACTATTTCCTTTTTGTTTAAGATTAAGATCGAGAGGCTTTATTCAAAACACTTAAAAATTATCCTAAACACAACTTATATTTCTTCAAAACTACGGCCTCTCTCCACGGTAGCTAGAGAGATGGCAGGTTAAACAATTTAGTCTTCTAAGTTTTCACAATATTTGCAATGCGTCATTACCCGATTCGCCGTCCACCGCGTGACAGGGTGCGCAAACTGTCACTCTAGTCTAGTTCTTTAACCCCACTTTAACACTGGTTACAAACAGCTAATTTATTTTGAATTTATCAGATTTCCTTCTATTGGTTTTTTTTTTAAATTGAACGTCGCAAAAACTCTTTTTGTTAGACAGTTCCCTTCCGATTTTACGTACTTATGGAAGTGACAACCCGCGTACCGAGTTTCCCGCGAGGTCAAATGCCGACGGGCAAGTTGGACTTTAATTCGAACCTTTTCTCTTGGACAATTAGTGCGATATCGAGAAGAAGTGCTGAGTTTTTCCAAAATTTGTGCTACTAAGATTTCCTGCTAGGCACGTGCTGTGTTGCTAAGCCGCTAAGGTGGAAGATCTGAATAATTATTTGAATCAGAATTCCATTCATTATTAGGCTGACTCAGAATTTTTAAATGGTATACTTTTCTCATGCTTTAATGAATTTCAAAATCGAATTGGTTCTTGATGAAGATATTAAGCTCATCCCCTTATTTGTTAGTTATCCTTGTCATTGAACAAGCTGGTTTTCTTTTATTTAACGGCTAAATGATTTTAAGAAGGCGTGGGTGAAGTTACTATCAGTTATTACCAATATGATTGGAGTTTTGATTTTCAGCATATAATCTTAAATTTGAAATTTGGGTAGCTAATCGAAAGTAACAGATTCTATTCTTATCGATTTTTAATATTAATTAACAATTGACATTGTTAATTAACATTTAGTTGTGTCGCGGATCAATAGGAGGATCCGGCGAGCATGAATGAAAAGAAGTGGCACGAGTTTGTAGGCGGAGAAGGAGGCGAGAATTGTTATTATTATCCAGCCCGCGCATGTTGTAATTAGCGAGATCTCTGTCCACCGCTCTTTGCCCTTCTCCTCATCTCGTTGAGTTCAATGGAGTTCGCATAGGAAAGTGGACGGCCTCGGTCACGTTGCAGTAAATGTATGACACGTGGGTGCTGTGATAGTGAGCAATGAAAAGTTTGAATTGCGCAACCCCACAGAGTCCACCGTAACAAACCCGCGCTAGAATTTCGAACAACCGTACTCGATTGTTACCAGTGTCCGAGGCCGTCGATGTTCGCTTACCCTTAGTTTATACTGTATATGATTATAACGACTTGTAAATATTTCGACACAGGATCCATACCTTTTCGGGAGTGGTACAGATAAGATGATTGATTGCTCAAATGCCAGTCTTATAAAATCCAGAGATGACAAATCCAGACTGTCGAACAGGAACGGAATGCATCCGGTAGAGTATGAACTCGGTCTTGTCTAGTAGGGGTATACCCAACAGGAGTTGTAGCTTTTCTTCTCGGAAAATGATGGTGACTACGGAGACCTTGACGAGTTCGTCTACATTTACTTCGGGTCCAGGTACAGGAAACACAGCTTCCGGAGCATGATCTTGTATGTCTCTGAAGATAGGTTGGATCTGTGCTGACGTTAATAATGATGGGTGCAGATGTCCCTTACGCGTTATGTGAATGAAATTTAGAGTTTGATTAGCTGATCGCAGATATTCATCTACTCCAAATTCGATAGTATGCAGTAATTTGGTTAATTCGTAGGTGTAATTCAATGTTGTGAGGGGTGTAGAAATGGCATTGGTAGATCCAATAGTACGGACAAGTTGCGCCTTCAGTTGTAGTTGCTACGCCCGCTGTCCTTCTGCCACTTGATGGATTTCTTCTCATTGAGACCTTATGAGATGCGTCTGCTGTCCCATGAGGTACGATAAATTGGCCTGAACTATGTTAAATTTATTTATTTCAGAGATCATTGCCTGTCCGTCATAGTATGTTAAAAGTCCAGCCACCGGTGTGCCGATTTTTCCTAAGGAGCCTAGCAGGGGGGTTGTCCTTCCGTGTCCTCATTCGTTTCGGTAGTTGAGTTGGAAACGTTCGCTTGGTATTTTTTCCAGCTCCTCGATTTCTCCATTGATGGTCCTCTAGAGTCTTTTAGCAGCATCCAATTTTGTTTGTATGTTGTGTTCGTTTATTATTTGTTGGCAATTTTATTCGTAAGTTGGTCCGCAGTACTTAGGTAAGTCCTTAAATTTAGATTTAGCCGCGGTGAACAGTTCTTGCAATCGATTAATACGTAGGAAGGTGTTGATTCTCCATGTTGTGGTTGTCCTTCTCATCGACCCAAGGTACTCATAATATATCCCGGTGCTTAATCCAAATGGACGGTCGCGGTAGAATTCACTGGTGTCGTCGCAGGTGGTGCAGGATGATGGACCAAGGATTAGTGCAATTGTCCACAAGAAAGTCGCATACATTTTTCTTTTATTTTTCCTACGAAAATAGGTGTGCGTTGTTTAGTGCTTATGTCGAGGTTTCTTTAACACTAGATTAGTAAGAGCTTATCCACGTGCTTTGTGAATCTTGTACCATCGTCAGCTTCTAGAATTACATTGTGTTTTTCGGTGAAGCCCACGATCGTATAAGTTCCAGTAGCAGGTCTGTCGAATTTATTCTTTCTTACATCCTCGAAGATAATTACTTTAAAACCAACCTTTGCGTTCAGCGGCCTTGCCTTTTTGTCATAACGGATGGGAAGGAACTGAGCATGCGCGCAATCTTCCTTTGTATTAGTTCGAAGGGGGTGAAGTTGGTAGACTCGTGTACCGATGTGTTATTCGCGAACATCTGGAAGGGTAGTAACCTATACCAGTCAGCATAATCTTTCGCGTAATTTTTTATTTAATCGGTAAGTATCTGTTTTGATGTCGGGAACAGGAACGGCTATGCAAAGCTTGCTGGGAGTGGTAGGAAGTTTACCGACAGTATCAAGGGACACTCTATCAAATACACTGATCGGGGTATCCCTAATGACCATTGGTTCAAGTGTGCGCGCCCTTATGAGCTTATTTTCTAGATATCTCTTACAGTGTCTAACGTACTCGTTAACGTCATTCCGCATACCCGGCCAAGTATATCGTTTCCTTATCTGTCGGCATGTCTTGGTAACTTCCTTGTGTACTCCGTAAAGACTATTCTGGGATTCCTCAATGAATTCGAGTCTTAGTGTCTCGGGTGGGATTTCCAACCTGCCGCGACAAAGAGTAATGATAACATTACCGCCCCGGAATATGTCGACTAGCAGTTCGACCATCTTGTTCTGAGTTAAAGTACCCATCAGATCTCCAGAATTGGCTATTCGGCATGATTTTTGTTGGTCTCGATTTAGTGCTGTTTTAAGACATTTTAGTCCTGAAATCACATCATACCAATGAGTTTCGTCAAAATGATTTCTTTTTACCACGATGGAGTATACCTTGTTTTTGCCAAAAGGTGTGACCAGGACTTGTCCCTTCTGAGGCCTATTCTCCCACACGTCTCGGGAATAAACGCGTTCTATTGCTAATAGAAGTTTGAAAATGGGATTCTTCGGTTCACAGTCTTCCGAAATAAAGTGGGCGTAATTGTCTCAGCGGTATGTGAGAGGCTCAGCCCATTCGTGCTGTATCACGCCTTCAATTGGGGTAGGCAGCTGTCAATTATCGTTATTCTCTACACTTGGAATAGAGGCCTCTTCTTCGGAGAGGCAACATGATGCATCTATATGCGGCAGCTGTATATTCAGGGTGTTAAGTCCTTCTTCTATTCTATTACTGTTGGCTACCGTAGTTGAACTAGCAGCGGGTATGGTCGAAACGACTGACGTCTGGAATAATGACCTTTTTGATGGTTGAGTGTCTATAATGGGAGACTTTATCACCTCGGCTGAGTCTTTAAACCGAACTGGGCTCCTTCTGTCCACCCCGGAATTTTTTGTTTCGGATAGTTTTTCTGTACCTAGAGCAGTATTAGTGGGTTCTAAGGCATCCTCTCCTTCCGACACCACCGTGCGCTCTATTCGAGGTGCTTTATCTTGGTGGACTTCGTCAAGTCCTTCTTTGTCCCAGAAGTAGGACTGATAAGCTTCTAATGATTGGTCAAATTCGGATATGGATCGTTGAATTTATGTCCCTTTCGTAATAGATTTGAACGGTGTTGTTCCCGTGTCTTTATTACTCTGATAGTTATTGTAGTCCTCGCTATCGTCACTCTCTTCGCTACTCTCAAGGAGGATTGACGTAAACTATAGAGTCGTCTTAGCTAGTAGGCATAATAACACTTTGTTCCTTTTGATTGACAACAGGCTTACTATTAGTTGTCTTCCATCCGTTGGCTACCCAGTGTGAGATACATTTAATATAACTGTCGATAAGCAGGTGGATATGGAGGGTTGTAGGCTGGATGCATCGAGGTGTAAAAGGGGTATGGAATGGGTAAAATTGGACTACTATGCGGGGACGTTTGTCGCACTATTTATTCTCTACGTTTGCCTTTGCTTTTGATTCCAATCCACTTGTCTTGAGTAGGGACTAGGTGACTTCATACGCCTTTGACTAGTATCCTTATGGCGCGATGAATGGTAGGTGGAGACCGAAGTTGCATTCGCTTTGTTGGCATATCGTTGCCTCTCCTCAACATGTGACGCGTGCTCGTAGGCTTCCTGCAAATGTTCAGGGTGGCAAGTATCTACGAAGGTAGCAATTTCAACGGGTAGTCCTCAAATGTAGGCATCTAAGGCGCAGTCGGTTATCGGTTTCATCATCATTGTTGTATTGTCAGTTGACGACGTGTATTTCTCGTCTAAGGAATGCTTTGCTGCAGTGAGTAATCCTAAGGTACGATCATAATAGTCGTTAACGCCCTCTGTTTGTTTAATTCGCAGATTCACTATCGATTCGAAGTACCATTGGTATTTCTTCGTGGGTGTCAATCGTTTCTTTATGTGGGTAACCAAGTCTTGTAATTTATTGAAAGTTTTATCCCGCACGCTTTCTCTAGCAATCCCTTTCAGCTTGCTAAGGACTTTTTTTACAAAGGAGGGTTCGGAGTTTTCATTCACGTAGACCGAGCCGTTCGCCACATCCTAAATAAAATCATTTAAAGGGGGATTTTCGCCGTCAAAAGTAGGACTATGGAAGGTGCTTTGCTGCAAGATCACCACCTCCAGTGCAGATGCCATTGCCGTACTCATGTTCATTGTTGGAGCTCCGGTATTTTTGATCGATATGTTGGGGATTATACAGCTGAGAAGGGGGGTAGTTCTATTTGAGTCTGTGTTCGAACTCGTGTCACCGTTCTGCATTCTTTACCTTCTAGCCTTGAACTAGGTTCACGTAAGGTAGTCGGTGAGAGGGTCCTCAATCAATCTTAGGTAAACAGTTTTCCTTTCCTCGTCTTAATTCACGAAAATGACTCTCGCTATGCAAGGATTTTAAAACTTTAAAACATTATCAGGAAATATAGAGAGCGAGTCTGGGTTTTATCTTGTAAATAGTGACCCACCGGAACTTATTTTTGACCAAATGTAAGTAGCTTGGCTACTTATTTTATTTTTCCAATAAAATGAGAAAAGTTTCTTTTCGGTTATTTATAAACCCGAACTAATTTTTCTACTAAATTCAAAATCAAATAAATCCTTTGAAAACATTCAAGTGCTGGCCCTTAGGCTTGCATCTTGAACGTTTGGGGAGACTTCGACTGGCCGTTAGGCTTGTCTAGATTGCCTGTATTTTAAGTAGATTGAACTGATTTTAAGTGGTTATAATAACCAAACAATTATCTCAGGTTTTTTTCATAAATAAAACCAGAGGCGTTATTTCAGTTATTATGTAACCTAAACATTCATGTGAACAGCAGTGAGCGGCGCCCCACTGACAGGGGAGAGATACGCGCATGAGAGAGATGCATAGACATGCGAATGGAATTTTGAATACAATAATTTCCGACCTTATTGAACAGATGCACTGCTATCGCGGAGCGTCGTCCACCACATTTTCACTGGCGTGACACGGTGCGCGAACGAACTGTCACTCGACTCTAGTTCTTTAACCCCATTTTCATCATATGATCTTAAATTTGAATTTTGGGTAGCCAACCGAAAGTAATTGATTTTATTCTTATGGATTTTTAATATTGATTAACAATTGACATTGCTAATTAACATTTAGTGGTCTCGCGGATCGCTGGGAGTATCCGGCGAGCATGAGTGACAAGAAGTGTCACGGGTTCTTAGACGAGGATGGAGGCGAGGATCGTTACTATTATCCAGCCCGCGCATGGTGTAATTAGCGAGGTCTCTTTCCACCGCTCTTTGCCCCTCTCCCTGTCACGTTGAGTTCAATGGAGTCTTCATTGGAAAGTCGATGGCCTCGGTCACGGTGCAGTATATGTAGAAATGCCAGTAGAAATAGATAATAACTTTTCGGACAAGTAAACGTCGAGTACGACACGCTATCTTAATTTACAAAAATCATAGAAAACACTAGAGAAAAAATAGTGCATGCAACTCCAATAACCAAAAACCAATTATTAGGTCACAATACCAATACTGAGTAAAAATATAAAAGCCAAAGATTTACACAAAATAGTCAAAGCAGACACAGGATACCGTTCAAAGAAACTAATGACCTACGGCCAAAATTCTCTCGCGGAAAGAAAATCCTGTCAATTATATCAAGTGCATACGTATCCAGTACATGGAAGATTGATTGGAACCACGACCGGAACAGCATACATACTATCCAACCCATCATATATAGTGTTATGGAAGTAAAGCCGAGTAGGGAAATGGTGTACCGAGAAAAGGTAGAGACATAATCAAACACAGATTAACAAGAATGATAATTTTATTCACCCACTTACATGGTAAGGTTATTACCCTTGAAGGAATTAACATATCGGTAAAAAGGCTGGTGATTAGGATGCCCTGGAGATGTTGCGACTTCTTGGCGGGGTGAGGTGAAGAGCGTGGTGGTGAACCGAACACTAGGACACTAGTTACGACCTACAGACCAAGAACGACTGACTACGAAAAGCATGATTCCCGAATTCATATGATGGCGCCTTGTGGCGCGAGGCTTCGGGGCCCCTCGGGGGGTTCCGCCGTATCTCGCCCGCGGTATGACAAAGCCTTTACCTGGGGCCGCGACGATTCGGTTTAATAATGTAACAGATCTGTTCCAATAGCTGTATCACTTGATGACCAAAAATTTTTTCTGGTAGGTCAAAAGCACCTGAATTCTTGTCTAACAACCGTATATAACACTATTTGCAAAGAAACTCGCCCATACATTTACTTCCAGTCAGCCATTTTCGTGAAGTTAATATGCTAATCAAATTATCCTTTAGAATAACTGTAATTATAACAATAATTATAAATAAAAACAGAAAAAAATAAGGAAGACCTGCGCACGGACGCACATCCCAGTTACTCATGTCAGAATATCATAAAACCATCCTATCACCTAACTTTCTCTCCATTCAGCGAGGACGGTGAAAAATGCTAAGAAGAGAGGAAACACAAAGGTATCTTATTTTTATTATTTTTATTTCACAAAAACCCAAATGGAAATAATAGCAAATTTAAGCCCAGCACACGTTAAGTGTGGCTAACCACACGCTTATTGTATTGCGGTTATGTCATAGAGTTTTTATCTCCTGCATTCTATAAAACAAGATCTTGGCTAACCCATCGACATCTAGAAATAGACCAACAACGCTTTGGGGAGACTGAAATGGGCTATAGAGAGGGAAAAAATAGATGAAATGTACATCTGCCTTTATCTATTCGAGAACTGTGGCAATGAAGCGGGGGCCCCGGGTATTGTCTAAATAATCTCTACGGTTATTTTTTTAACAATTATAAACAATACATTATAAATATGTAGTTACAATCAATTGAATGTTTGAAAACATTCGTGCAAAATATCCTGTTTCAGGTAGCTTATAAAAAGAACTAGCTAACCTTCAATTCTCCTTAAAATTGGATTTAAAATGCTACAATAATAAGCCTTTTGTGAGAAAACATAGTGTTAAGTGTCAGAAATTTAAAAAATAGTCTCATACAATTTTTCAATTATGAAGACTATGTATACCCTGAAATTAAAAAGTGTGCAAGGAAAGATTACCTTTATTTCTCAACATGTTGAGATGTTATTATTAAGTCAGAAAATGATCAAAATTCTATTTAATTATTCCCATCCTTTCCTATTTCCTCACTTAAATGCAAACTAATCTAGTAGAGCACAATAAGAAAACTAAACTATTTTTGGTTATGAAAGTTCATTATTTGCGATTGAAAATTCTACTTTTAAATTTTTGGCTTACAATTTTTGTTTGTTTGTTAATATTTTCATTATTTAGCTTAAAATTTAATTATTTTATTGAAAAATAAGTAAATTCTGAAAGTTACAATAAAAGTCACAATATTAGGGCATTCGCGATACAAACCACGGACCTGTGGTTCATCAAATTTCACCCAAAGAAAATGCTCTTGACCAATCAGCTTTATCAAGAAAGAGACCGGTCTACATCTCACATGTTTTTCCCTCCCTAGAACCCATTTCCGTTCTTCACACAAAATTATCGGTCCATTTCTATATGTCGATGGGATAACCACATGCACACCATGACCATGGAAAGACCAACCAAGATGCTAGTGGAAAAAGCAGTAAGCGTCAGACATGACGTTAACCTTTATTATCGTAGGATACAGACTCCGCCCGCTCAACTAAATAAAAATACACACTAAACTTTTGAGCTGAAGACATAAAAATTCAAAAAGGATATCAGAAATTTCTAACAAAAATATGTCTTTAGTACAAAATACATAACAAACACATAAAATCAGATTTTTTAATCAAATTGTAGAATTGTCATTACAAACAAAAAATCTAAAAGGCAGAATAATAGTCAAGTAAATAAAATTTAGCTAAAACTCAGTCACAAGACGGCCCTGGCGATCTTGACCCAGGATCTCAGGAGTCCAAATCGCCACGTTCCAAGTCAGACCCCAGACACTCGATTTTGGGAACTGTAACCACAACAACAAAAGCGTGAATCATATGAATGTAACGTCTACAGAAGCAACAACGATACCGCGTACCCTCAGTGCTGAACATGTAATGAAGGAAGAAAAAATGAATAACAAAGTAACTAGTAAAAGTAAAGAAAACAGAAGTGAACAAAGCAATACAATCTTACTCCAAACAGTGCTGTGCTTAAATTCAGAAGTTTTCTACCGAAACCCACTGCGGATAAACGAAGAGGCCGTAGTTCCAGTGGAATTTCTGTAACAAACAGAAAAATAAAATAAGTAAATAAAAACTATATAAAAAAACGAAACTAGACAATTTTACCTATCAGAAATATAATTCAATAAGGGATAAGAGTAAAACCAACATACCAACATAAACTTATAGAAATACCCCTCAATTTAAAGGAAGCGGAATTGACCAATATTTGCGTTTTTTCTTAAGCAAAATACGAGACGCGCAAAAAAAGCCCTTGTGTCGAAAGTCTAAGCGATGAATCACGGAAAAATGATGCTCCGAAAAATTAACATCTAAAACGACCTGACGCAACAAAATAAATGTTCCTAGAAGTTTATTCCTATGCAAACCTCAAATGGCAGTACAAAATGTTCCCAATAAATATTCAAGGTGGACCAACCGCAGACAAATTTTCTAGTCTCGAAATACTGTATATAATTCCGCGGACGACTCTAAGAATTAATCACAGACCGGAGATGTTGCCATCACACAAGCGGTTGCAAGAATAATACAAAAATGAAGTATAAATCTTACTCACCAAAAGAAACCGATGTTCCATTATTTTGATGTAAGAGCATTGCAATATTTTTAACTCAGAAATAATCTTCGTAAAAAACCATATGGGACGAGTCAGAGCTGCAAGGGAACTGTGATCTTCCATGTAGCACAAAGAATCAGAGAACAATGAACAGCGAACCGATCTAGATGGCATGATGACCGCATTTACATTTTTGAAGACACAAAAAAGAACCAAAATTTCTGCAAAACAGATACACTCTCGACCAAAAGCAGACAAAGCATCGCGAAGAAAAGTATAAGAGGGAGACTACACTTACCATGTCACGTATTCGTTATCAACACAACTCACCTAATACACATCCAGAACATGACACGCAGAAAACTCACACTAGGAAACAATTAGGAAAATACCATAGTAACGATGTAATGACCGCAAAATCATTTTACCAACAGGATATGACAATTTTCACATCAGACCTCTACAATCAAAATTTTATCAGGAATAACAAAAATTGTAGCAACCGTGAAAATAGGAATAATCAAGAATATAAAGTAAATTAAGTCAGCGAGGACGCTAACGATTTTAAGAAGGGAGGGCTGTTACATCCCAAAATTTAAAATTTCAATGTAACTACTAAAACTAGGCGTAAACCTACCTTATGTTGCATGACACAGAATAACGCCACCACTCATATACGAGCGCATTACCGACCTTCTTTAAGTTCAATATAGTTTTACCATAGAGGGATAAGAACTCCAGAGGATATCGATGCTCGATCATTCAAAAACTACAGTTGCAAATTGTACCGTTATAAAAGAATTATAGTTAGGATTATAATCATACGAATGTATTTATACTTTCAAAAGTTTAAAACAATAAAAAAGGTAAATCCAAACATGTGAATTATGAGCACAAACACGTGTTTGAACTCAGTGAGAGCTGTTCAATATAACGATATACTTTAGTTGATTATTAATGGGTAGCCCACTTAATGGAAGAACAGGTATATAGTCAGACACACTGTATCCGAAAGTGTCTGACTAGAGCTATCACCTATGGTTAAGTTAACAAGCAATATTCGTACTCCTGACAGGTCAAGAGTAGAGATGTTCGATCACCGATCATCGCGGCCAGCGGCAGCTATTAGTCATCGCATGCCATAGCGAGCCTCGCGAGTATCGAACGACATGTGGTCGAACAAAAGGAAGATTGAAGTTAACTCAAACAATCGACAAAACAGCTCTCTCATGCCCTTTCTTACAAAGGAAGGTTCGTGTAAGTCTATATTTTGTAAACGTTTATCTATTCTACAACCTTCATAATAAATCTATTGTTAATCTATCTCTCCCTCATTTATAAACATTGAAACTGGCACAGTTCCTAGAGAACCAAAAAGTGACAATGCACCCACAAACAAATAAAATTGTCAGGCCCACAAGACAATAACGGCGCTGTAATAAGTATCAAAGATGGAGAGTAGTGGCGCGGTATATTAGTTGAAAAAATCGATACTGTTGATCAATCATGGATGGATGAGTTCGATTACAAACCATCATCAAAATACTTAGGACAAAGCTTAATAATTTAGTTTCCCAGAAACTTATAATTATTTGAACGAATTATTAGGATACTGCAAAAGGTTATATTGGGCATTGCATTTATTTTAATAATAACCCTTTGCCACACAGGTGGGTCATTTACGATCCAGTCAAATTTTCCTGCTTAAATATCTACGAAACCCAAAGATGGTGGGACTCAAACCTCCTCTCTAAAAAACTTTTTGGTAGTGGGAACTGAACGGCAAAGGGAATCTTTTACTGACCACTGTGTTTCTGAGGGGAAAAGATTTCAAATCAAGCTTGAGCCTTAACCGACCGACCTGTGCGACCGCATTAGTGTTATAACAAAGTTATAATTACCCCACAATGATACTACCCTGCGAACCCAGGACTAGGAGTGGGGAGTGCACCACTTCCAGTCCTAATATCCAGAAACCTGGGCACCGAGAACCCAGCCTTGTGCTACCTACCCATCTAGTATTTGGAGAACTCGGAAGCTCCACTCCCAACCCCTTTGATACCTAAAAAAAACGCCCAATCGCCTCACGACGATTATCTCCTCGACGTTTCTTCGACATCAGCTGCTTTCGGTGTTTTGGCTTCATCGCTCGGATACCACCACCAGTGCTCGCCCGCTCTTGGCTTTGCCGTCCGGTTCGGTGTATCGAGACTATCTCAACATCAAAACGCTGCAAGTTGCTTTAATAAGCCACATTTTAATTCGACTTTGTTTAACCTCACTGACTTCACCCATTTCTCTACTCCCCACATCCTTTCCATTCCCTTAATTTGCGAGATCCCTTACAAATTTGGCGGTCTCCTTCTTAAAAACCCACAATCCCTTCAAAAATCCTCCCGGTCGAGAGCAGAAGTCCTTCAATGATGAGGAAAAAATTTTAATTGACTTATGCCTGTATGCCATTGGAGACAAAATTTCTTAATTTTAAAAAATGGTGTAGGAAAAAGGTTTGAAAATTGTTTTGATGAAATGTTTTATTGATTTTCAGATAAAATTGCGGGTAGGATTTATTTTAGTCGAAAAAGTGCGGGTAGACTGAGATATATGTCGGATAAAACGTTGGTGGGACACAAGCCCAATTCCAAATTCCACCATCGACAATAAAAAATTAAAATCACCCTAAGAAAAAACGCCTTATTCGTATTCCTTGTAGCAGGATTGAGTAACTGAAGGGTCCAAACATAAAAAATAAATCGGAACAATAACACAGCGAAAAAAGAATTAGATGGAGAGAATAAATAAAATAAGTAAGTTTACAAAAAACTAGAAGAAAATCGAGTTTGAGTGACGTGACTCAAACAACCCCAAGCTTTCCCGCCCTCAGTAGATAATTCCGCTACGTGGTCAGACCATGCGCATCCCCCAGTAGTAAAAACGAGACGCTCACTTGTGTTAACGTGCCGGTGTTTAATCAGACATAGGAACCCCTGAGCTAGCCCGTAAAAAAATACAAAAATCGAATGCGTTTAAGATCCGGAAAAATAAAAATTATTCCGAAAATGGCAAATTCGATTTAAAGTGTCGGAGAAAATAGAGGGAATAGAAAAGCTCCAGAAATAATAATTGATGAGGAAAGAGCACCAGCAAACAATGACTCACGAAGATGAAAATATTGATAGTCAATTGCTCGAAATCGAAAATAGAAGCGAAGAATTAGGAAGATATTTAAATTTAGAATCGGTAACGGTTAGAAGAGAATTAGGATGGGAGGCGGTACAACCAATTCAAGCGACAGGTGCAATCCCAAAAACGACAATACAAACACAAACGCAGACAGAAAGTACCCCAAACTCAAACAGACAAAACCGTACCCCACATAGGCACGAAATTGGGATACTGTCTCCCAATTTCGAGAATGCGTTAGGAAATTGGAGAGTAGATACTGAGAATAGTAGCACTTCAGAAAACCATGAATTAGAAACGAGTAGAATAGATTGAGAAATTGAAAATAAGAGAAAAGAACTCGAAAAGTTAGAAAGAAACAGAGAACTACTAGAATCGAGTCGGTTAGTACGAGAAGAAACGTTTAGAAAGGAGAAAGAAAGAATAGATAAAGAGCAGAGAAAACAAGATTATGCCGCGAAAGACTACGAATAGAGATAGAAAAGCAGGAAAGAGAAAACGCGAGAATCAATCATAGAAGTTTTAGAATTGATTCTTTCTTAAAAAGTAATAATGAATTCTGGAATGGTGTAGAGGAGTTTATTAATTTTGATGAAAAAAAAGCGACAAAATAAAAAGAGACAGATTTGCTATCGTGCGAAGTCTCTTCTCCCGTGTCGCCATACACCCTAATCCCAGCAAGAATTACTGCCAGTGTCAGCCAATTCATTAAGGCCATTCTTCAGATTTAACCAATGCGCTGGGCATATGGAATCCGTTGTAAATATATCGTAATGAGTCCCGTAGCTCATTCATCAGTTTCTGGACTCATAGACTTGGGATCGCCGGTTCAAGTCTCGGGGCATGCAATTTTTATTAATTTTGTCGAAACGACCTTAACCAAAAATTAAAAATAATTGACACGCATTCAATTCACGCTGGCTCAATTAGTTTCAACGAATCAGGAAGTAGAATTCGGAAGAATTTAAACAAGTTAAATCAAAAATTGAGTTATAGCAGCCCGAGCACTAAACTTATATGATTAGTCATACATGCAAATTCCGAACACTAGACGGTGTGTGACGGGGGCAAGAAGAGATTTGAGTTTTTAAAAAGGGGTCACGCTGACATGTACTCAGAGCGACGTTTCTTTATTCTAAGTAGTAAGCGCTACAATATATAGCCCTTCTATCTCATCTAAATGCGTGGACGTATGCCACCGTTGCACCCTCCTTGGTAGACAGAGTTTAGTCTCTAAACCCTTCTAATAAAATTGAACTTTTTTGTTTTTTATGTGCAGAGATGCTTATTCTACTGTACGGTTGTTAGAGTAAATTACAGTAGGCGAAGGAGCATTATGAACGTTGGTCTTCACACAGAATACGCAAAACTTTTTTTGAATACATTTTGATATCGATTTCCAGAATCCGCATTTGTAGGATGTATATAGCGTGATTAATATTATACTAGCATATCCTAAGTATTTCAACCATTCGAAAGCTTTCTCTGACAAAGTTGAAAATCGATAATGACTTCCTATTTTACTTAACAAATTCTCGGTGTCATCTAAACTCAGTCTCATTTGTTTAAGTACACCGACGTTTACTTCTCTAGGTAGAGTGATTAGATGGTCCTCTAATATATCTAGTGAATTTTTATCGTAAGGTACATTATATGACTTATTGCTTGCAACAGATTTTTTATACTATAAGTTTCTTTCTAAATACAATTGTACATTATCTGTCAAAATTGTACATCCTGGTCCTTGAACTAGAGTATTTTCGGTTAATTTTACCCGTCTTATGAGTTTTCGCATACGAGATCTAAGTGAAGTCAACGCGTAAGTAGTATTCTGTTCCCTTTGTTGGTTAAAATATAACTTTCGCTGTGTAATTTAAAAGGTGAAAAGGTACACCTGGCTTCCTCTTGTGATTTTTTAATTATACTGGCATCGCAATTGTCTGCCTCTATTAGTCTATAATCCGGTTGATTTCGATGGCAAATTTTATAGTTGGCTAAGTCTTTACATTTATTTAGTGTGTCTTTATCAGTAGGTACGTATCCAGTTTTATTTTAAAGTATAAATTCGTGTTCGGGAATGAGGGCAAGGTGAGTATTTTGTCTTTTTTATGGAATAGGGATCATGTGGTTAATAATGTATTCTTCTTTTTCTAATATGGGTATTTTGATGCCATATATGAAAGATTGCTTGACGATCGCTACATTAACTTCGCTGATATCAATAATATGCTCATAACTCTCGGGGTCGGCTTCGAGGTGATACTTAGTTCTATGCATTATTTCGAATCCCCGAATAGTATCCGTTAACATTTACGGTGTTAGTATCTGGGGGTGCACAATTCCATGCTTTCCGTTATTTATTGCTGTTAATAATGTATTAATATCTTCTGCTAATTCTTCTATTAAAATTGCACAAGTTAAAATTTTTGTTGTTACGAATAAATTCCTCGTATTATTATTGAGGCTTCTTCTGAATTGTTCGGCGTTATTAATTTCTTGTTTCAATTAAGTTTTTAATTCACCGTAATTAATCGAAGAAGAATCAAATAATACTTTTAATATTTTGGTATGGTTCTGCAAGAATTGAGCCATATTTTTATTGTCTATGTATAATTGAACGAACCCCTCGTTAATATTTTCAAGGTCTTTATTACTTAAAGTTCCGAACAGTGTCTTAGCTATGTGCCTAATTACGTTTATTTATCCTCTTTCGTGTCGTTTGTTACCCATCACCTAGTTGAGTAGTTAAAGATTATTTTTGGCCCTCTCATACCTTTCGCCTGTTAATCTAACCTCTTTTTCTTCAGCGCAGTTTGAGTTACACGCTCGAATCGCGAGTCTCATTATATCGCGAACTATATCTAACCTTTCTTGTAGGCTGGAATCATTAATGCTTATGATTAGCTTCCAGGTTTCGTGGTAAAGATGAGCTGTTCCTATTTCCTCGATAAATATGTTTCCGGTAATAGGTCTCAGGGTGTAATTTCCTTTCGTTGTCCAGATTTGTGTCAGAATTGTCAGAAATGCCAAGATCTTCATTCTATAAAAAATAAGGCAGGATCTAGTTAGCTTGAATTGTCGTTCTTTCAATGTTAAACAATATTATGTAGTTATTGTTATCTAGTTTTTCGATTATGGTTGCGGGTCCTTTCCAACTTGCAGAGAGTTTGTTAGTCGCATTATGGTTGACGAACTTGACCAGGTCTCCCGGTTCATAGATAGATTGCGGTAACACTATCTTGGAATCTTGGTACCTTTTGTATTTCTCTTTCTGAAGTTGTAACTTTTCCTTTCCTTTCTGTAAGTACTGCTCATGCCTTTCTTTCCACATATCGAGCAAGTCCTGATATTTCAAATTGGGAGTGGTGGCCAAAGTTGACGGCAAATTAGCATCGGTTCTGCCAAACGTGGCTTGGAAAGTACTTATACCATTTCCATCTTGCTTAGTGGTATTGTAAGCGAGAGTAATTATTTTTAATACTTGGTCCTACTCAGTTAGCGTGTCCTGCATACATGTTCTCAGTAAATCTTTCAGCATAGAGTGTGCTCTTTCTAAACTAAAGTTACTTTGGGAGTGATGAGTAGTTGTTTTCACATGCTTTATTCTGAACAGGTTCTCCTAGACTAGTTCAGAAACAAAGTTTGCTCCTTGGTCTGTCAGGATAGATTTGGAGGCTCCGAATATATAAATAAAATACTCGAAGAGTCCCTCGATAATGGATTCAGCCCTAGCATCTTTTAGTGGTATCAGCATCAAATATTTAGTCAGTTGATCCTGTACACTAAGTATGTATTCGTTTCCACTTTTCGTGATAGAAAGGGGCCCGAAAATGTCTATTGCGACTTTATCATTTGGGTTAACAGGTGTGTCAGGTACGATCGCTTCGGCCTGTCTCTTAATTCGCGTAGTCTTCTGGAGTTGGCATATGGGGCACTTTTTTACGTAGTCGAAAATATCGTTTTCCATATTTTTCCATTCCCCCAACTGTTTGGCTTTGTTGATAGTTTTACTTTCACCAAAATGTTGATTAGAAATAGAGCCATATGCTTCCTTTAATATTTCGAGTTTCTCCTGTTGGGTCAGTTCGCTCAACGGTGAGAAGCAGTAGTAAACATTTAAATATTTTTCGTATTTTCGGCTAAAGAAATGGATAATTTGTTCAATTTTAATTTTTTCTAAAGCTGTTATGGCAGGATCCATAAAATGTAATCTGGCTATTTTCAATTTCAGATTCTTACAGTCAGCTACTATCTCGTTAATCCTTGTAAGCCACGTTCTTTCACCATAGACTGGTAGGATTTCTAGATTTTGATCGTTGGAGGGTCGTGTTTGGATTTTTCTCCACAATTTTCCTCCTGCGTTTGGTTTCTTTAAGGCATTATTATCACCTCTTTCCTTGAGCCAATTCTGGAACTGTTCGTATAACTCTTTATCATATTCAGGGAGATTTTCTCGCACCGGTATTGGAGGCGTTCCTTCTCTCTCCGCTTCCCTATCGAATCCAGCTAACACCTCCTCGTTGATTATCTTTGGTTTCGGTTTTTCCTTCACAGATGGTTTCTCGAAATTTAACTGATCCGGGGGAGGAGTTGTCAAATCTGCATCAACGCTAGAGGCGTCAAGCATTTCTATATCGGGTAGTCTGGATTCCAGTTCCTCGGGGCTTATCTCGGCATTCTTCATTGCTTCCTGTAATGGGTCCTTTCTTATTGGAAACAATCTGGAAAGACAAACAGCCACCTTGTTTTATTTTCCTTTTATGTGCTCGATCGGCTTGTATGAATACTCTTCCAATCTTAACCTCCACCGTAGCAATCTGGAGGAGGGATTCTTTACATTGTGAAGCCACTTTAGGGCTTGGTGGTCAGTTTGTATTCGGAACGTTCTACCCAGGAATTAATGTCTCAAACTCAAAGCTCGGCTCCGTTAAGAGTCCTAGATATGAAGCAGCAGGGGTGACCATCCTGACTTAGGACGACTCCTAGTCCTAAATTTGAGACATCCGTATTGAGCACGAATTTTTAACTATAATCAGGGTATCGAAGTACTGGCGCTGTACATAATACGTTATTAGGTGTTTTAAAATCTTTTACCGCGCTGACCTTATTTGGATTAGGCTTAACAACTTTGCCGGTGATAAGGTGTCCAAGGTATTCTAGTTCGAGTCTCAGATATTCGCATTTTGCAGGTTGCAATTTTAATCAGGTCTCTCTGAGTCGGTCGAGTAATAATATTAAATTCTGGTTGTGTTCTTTAATGGTTTGTCCAAAGATGACTATATCATCTAGGTATACAAAACAGTGCTTTCCGACGAGTCCTCGTAAGGCTTGATCCATCATGCGTTTAAAAGTAGCCGGAGCGTTTTTTAGACCAAAAGGCATCCTGTTAAATTCAAAATGTCCGTCTTTTTTGGAGAAAGATATATAGTTTTTAGATTTTTCCTTCATAGGGATTTGATGAAACCCTGGTGAAAGATCGAATGCAGAAAAGAATTTTGATTTACTCAGGTGATCTAGGATGTCATCTATTACAGCTAAAGGGAAGGCATCCTGATCAGTATCGAGGTTTACTCCGCTGTAATCCGTAACCATTCGTAATTTTCCACCTTTCTTGGGTACAACCCATATCAGTGAGTTGAAAGGTGAGCTTGAAGGCCTTATTATGCCTTGCTGGAGTAAAGAGGCCACCTCTTCTTTTACGAAATTTTGCTGGCTTTCTGGCGGTCGATAAGCTTTTATATTAACAATTTTACCTGTTTTTAAAATGATCTAGTGTTCTGTTAAACTGGTGCAAGGTATAGGATCTCCATCTAAGGTGTATACATCGGAGTATTGCGAAATTATTCGCCAAATGGGGTCGACTAGTTCTAACTCCTCGTGATCCATCCGGGTTTTTTCTAATAAATTAAGAATCGTTGAGTTGGCAGTCTTTTCAATTTTCTTTATTTCCTGTTCTGAGATTTTTGTTATCCTATCAATGGGTTCTTAACTGGGTATAGTCACTCTCATCGGCCTATCGGTATAATTGAAGAAAAGTACCTGTAATTTCCCATTTTGTATTCTGTGAATTCCGGACGGTACATTTTCGTCTTCTTCGATCCAAACGTCTGCGTCTAAGTTGGATTCTAGCTGAATGCTGTTCACCTTTGCGGTTCTCCCAGGTATTCCGATTATATCTTCCTCAGGTAATGGGAAGTCATTGTGAACTACATGGAAAAAATGTTTTTTATTAAAATAGTTCAGGTATACTGCTTCCGTCGATGTATGTTTATCGTGACCCATGAGGAAATGCTTTTTCATCCGAAAAGGGGCGTTTCCGCACGGTATCGTTTATTCTTTAATAAGGTTTATAGATTACCCAGAGTCAACGATCAATCTATGAGTACATCCGTTTCTTCCTCGTTCCACGATTGACTGGAGCTTTCTGCATATGGCTGATACTCGGCTGTATCCTCGTAGTAGATCTGCTCTTCCATTTTCTCTTGACTCATCTTTTCGTGATCTAAAAAATGACCCTGATCCTCTTCCTGAATATTCCTCAATTGCGGGGGTCGCGTTTGGAATTTTCCTGTTGGAAAATTTCGTTGCTGTTGTGATTGGCACTGATTAGCAAAGTGTCCTGGTTTTCCGCACCTATGACAATTCAGTTTTAAATTGTCTGTACCGGTGCCTAGGGTAATTCCAAATTGTGGTGTTCTATAGGACGGCGTTGTATGCTGCACTTTTTGTGGGGTTAAAAATGTTTTTTGAGGGATTTGAGGTGCATGTCGCATCGGCGCTCTGAATCCTGTCTGTATTCTCGTTGGTTGAGCTTCTCGCAGCCAAATCTCCATTTCTATCGCATGATTTTGCGCTTCTGCTAGATTACCGGGCTTTTCAGCTTTTACCTGCAGCCCTATATCTCGTTTAAGGTTCAATAGATATCTTTTTAGACATTCTTTCTCCTCGATGTTGATCGCTAATTTTCTTTCCATTGGTCCATAATTTTCATTTTGAACCGCATATTTAAGCTCATTTACTCCCTGCCGAAACCTAAGGTTGAAATTCTGGACCGTTTCCATGGGTCCCTGTTTACAACTTTCTAACCTACCTCTCAACGCAGAGACTGATCCGGTTTGTTGTCCTCTTCGTTCGTAGAGATGGTGAACCAGGCGTGTCGGTACGACGTATCGCCCGCTTGCTACTAGTAACCTCTTCTTATGAGGATGGTGAACCAGGCGTGACGGCACGGCGTATCGGCGGCTTGCAGTGGCTTCGTCTTCTGGGATTTGCTCCCGAAGGTTTACAGCAGTATGTCGCTTACCCAAGTTCCTTTTTCAGGTTCTCGTGAACACTGGTTTACGTAAAATAGGGCCTACTTCAGTTCAGCCTCTAATTTTACCAGTTTGCTTACTTGCCTGCTTTTTACGAGGAAAAAATTCGTAAATATCTCCTCGGAGTTCTTGCTTATTCTTGTAGAATTTTTCTTTATCTTTCTTGACCCGCTCCAGGTGTTTAGTTTCAAGATGGTGCAGTTTGATCGTTTTAGCTGTAATCTTTTGCCACCATCCTGGCAGGATCGCCAAAATGTGACGGAGGCAAGAAGAAATTTGAGCTTGTAAAAAGGGGTCGCGCTGACACGTAGTCAGAGCGACGTTTCTTTATTCTAAGTAGTAAAAAAATATGACAAGAACTGGTGCGCTGGGCCAAAGCGCTACAATATATAGCCCTTCTATCTTATCTAAATACGTGGGCGTATGCCACTATTACAGGTGCCTATATACAAGTTTCAGAAATTCATTCAAAGTCCACTATAAAGACAGGCCCGCTAATTTTGCATTTTCAAAAAATGTTTTCAATTACATATTTTTAATTCGTATTATTATTGAAGATATTTTACTTCTAGACATGAATAATAAAAATATTATAATCTAGTAATGACAAAAATGTTTCATTCATTAATAGTATTTTGCGAATGTTAGTGATCTCACAAAATTCTCCTGTGAAATGCAATGACATTGTTCTCCTTTTCTTACCCTAGGTTCTTTGCTAAATAATTTTACAACTTTAACTTTGGGCAGAATTATATATGGTTGTAAAATGTTTTTACTATAATTTTGTATTTAATCCTAGTGAGAATGTATTATTTGGCAGCATTTTTATCATCGTTTCTTTTGAGGCATATTTCACCCTTTTTTTAAATTGTGAATTATATAACGTAATGTAAATGATTTTCTTGTGGAAATATTTCTTAATTAGTTACAGTTAAAAGTCAAACATTCTTAGTGAATTAAACTTTAGGTTACAATTATTTTTATTCTATTATTCACAAAAACAATTATTATCCAATATTTTAATTAAAAGTCAGTTAAGACTACATTATCTTATAGAATTACACTTAATTAGTTACATGGCTTATATGAGAATTAAATGTTCAATAATATACCTTGCGTTTGAATCCATAATGATGGAAAATAATTTTGACATACAATTAGCTGCGAACACAGTGACATATTTTAGCGCAAACGAATAGAACAGAGAAAACACTACAGTGGCTGTATTTAAAACATTGCATAAAGCATAACCAAAACAGCAAGATAATAGCATCCACATGAATTCAATGAAGACAATAAATGGGGTAAAAGGTATAAAGAACCTTGGTTGCCCATAACTAGTGTTGCCAGACGTACGGTAATTATCGTACAAGTACGGTAATTTTAAGTATTGTACAACTTGCGATCACCGTACAAAAAGTACGATAATAGTACGGTAATTTCGATCGAGTACAATCTTATTTTTTTATGATACATTCAGTGGTAGGGCTTGCACAATACCTCGCCCGGCTCGCGAACATGGATATTAATTACGATTTACAAGTCTTAATTAACTATTTTTAAGTTCTTTTCCATAACACATTTACGCACGGTAATTGTACTGTGAATTTACAGAGCCTTGTACGGTAATAGTGTTCGACCAATCTGGCAACAATTCCCATAACATCTCGTACAACCCCTCTCTCCTCACTTCCCCAGAATGCTGCCTGAAGAAGGCAGGACCAGTGAAGTCACCACCTTTTTTAAACCTCGGGGTGGAGGAAAACCTACATCTTAAATTGAAGTTTTTCAGCAATTCACACAAAGCCCGAACCCAGACCATATAAGCTACATAAGTCATTATTATATTTACATCAACCGATTTCCGAACTACTCATCTTTCATTGCCAGTTTGCAAACATTTTTTAATGTTAAGTACACCATTAGAAATCATGGTGTACACTGTCAAGACCAGTAAGTTTTCTCTGTGCATATGGCATAGGTCCTAAGTGGGACCTAATCGCTTTTCTATGTGCCCTACATAAACTAACTTTCTATTCAGTTTTTCATTGCAATCTATTTGGAGCATATTAACTTCTGATGTGTATCTGATTAGGATCTAATTTATGTGTATTAGGTTCTCACAATGCACACAAATAGGGTCCTAACCTGCACCTAAACTTATTTTCTATTTGGCGTCTAATTGGTTTTATATGATGCGAAGTCACTTGAAAAGTAGATTTTCTTAGGGTCAAAAGTGTTTTGTATTCGGTCCGAATGCTCAACGAAAAAAAATTATTGCTTAACTTATTGTTTTATAATCTTCATTTTTTATAGTTTTTGAGTACACAATTCGCCAATGCGGCACATACAGATATAATCGCACGCTTAAACGCTTTGAAAAATCGCACTAGTTGAGGATTCGAACACTACCTATACTACCTAAACTTGTATTATACCGCGCACTCATTTCGCTACCGATGCACATGGATCTTGGTTAAAAAATTTCAGTCATGATTAATGAGTAGTTTTAAGGAAAATAGAAAATTTTCCAAGGAACTTTGATAAAAACAATGACTAAAAAGTAATTTTCTGTAACACAAAAACCTCCATAAAACGCTGTTTTTAATTTATCCAATTATTTTATAATACTTTCTTACTCAGTTTTTAATGCGAAATAACAGTTCTTGGAAAAATATTTTAAAATATGTGAAACCAAAAATCAAGTTTCAATATTTTCAGAATAAGCTCTAAACTTTTGGTCCTTAAATAATTAAAACGTTTGAAAACAAAAAGTAATACATAATCAAGAAAATCATGTACAAAATGCTGTAATAACCTCAATGACGAATGAATAAAACCAATAATTGAATGTCACTTATTTCACAAAGGGTGCAATAACTTTTTTTATAGATTTAATCCGTTCGAAAACTATCTAAAACGGATCAAAAATAAAAAGCTGTGCAATTAAAAAACATTTTAATTGTCCTAGGAAAAAAACATTTTCTGCTATATAAAAACCTCCATAAAAGGCAGTTTTTGATTGATTTGATTATTATATAAAACTTTTTAACTTGGCTTTTGAGTTAAAATAACAATTCCTAATAAATAATTTAAAATATATCAAAGTTATGTATAAGTTATGCATGCAAATTTGCTACAAGCTACAACTTATTTCAATTTTCATTTTAGTTTGCACAATGCACATTGTAGAAAAAAATTGTTTATCGAAAATATACTATTTTTTATCCAGGAACTTACGACTTTAATCCAATTAATTTAATTCTGATTATTCACTAACAATACCAATAAGGCCTATTAGAGAAGCAATTTTGTACTTGTGCCATTTGCGAGAAAGCAGAGTCTATTATGTGCCTCTTAAAGCCACTTGGAAATCATTATTTTGAGTTTAACACTAGAAGAGCCGGAGGGTCCAATTTGATCCTTTTTGATATTCAAAACGCTGGTGTCCCTTTTAAAGTTTTTTTAGGACGCCAACGTTTTATGACTTTTCCTATGATTGGATACTTAGTATCTATGCGAAATTGCTTAAAACTGTAAAAATTTGGCTAGGGTTCAATTTGGACTCTCTGGCCTTCTAGGTGTGCGATTTTTCCGACCCTTCTAGTATTAAACTTTGATTACTTTAATCCCGATTTGCCAATAGAAATCCTGATAGAAACTCTTAGAACAGCCATTTTAAGCTTGTGCTATTCGTGAAAAAGCAGTACCTGATAGGTGCCTCGTAGAGCCAATTTGAAGGCATTATTTTGAGTTTTAATATCCGATTTATTTAAATCCAAGTTCCCAGGGGAATTCCTAACAGAACCGCTTAGAGAAGCTATTTTGCACTTGTGTCATTCGCGAAAAAGCAGACCCAAATAGGTGCCTCGTAGAGCCACTTTGAAATATTTTTTTGAAATTAAACTTTTGACTACTTTAATCTCGATTTGCCATTAAAAACGTAATCGGACCTTTTATAACAGCTATTTTAAACTTTTGCCATTCGTGAGAAAGCAGTGCCTAATAATTACCTCGTGGAGTCACTTTGACAGCATTATATTCATTTTCATCCTGATAAATTTAATTTGAATACTCAGTGGGCACAAAAGTTAAACAACATAATTAGAACAGCTCAAAAGTGGCCTAAGTCAGTCCATATAACGTTCCATAAGCATACAATGTTCCAGAGACATTTTAAAGACGTATTTCGAACATTGTTTGGTCTGACTTAGGACAGTTTTTAAAAAGTTCAAATAACGTACTCTGACATGTACGTCCAAGAAACGTTTTTAGGGCGTTCCCATTAGGTTCCAAAAATTGCGTGCCCACTGGGTAGCCATTCAAATTCCTAATTGTACCCGCTAGGGCAGCAGTATTCACCTTGTGTCATTCTTGAAAAAACATTACCTAATAAATTCCCTTTAGGGCCACTATCAATGCAGATCTTCGAATTTTAGTTAGATAAATTTAATTCCACTTCACCATCAAAAACCTCATAGAGCGACACAGAGAAGCATCTTATACTTCGTGATATTTCCAGTCGTGTTTTAAAAGCACATTAGTGCCTAATAGAGCCTATTATAAAAAAATGTCAAGTTACCCTATCGATAGAAATCTCTAAGTATATTCTAAAGATTCTCTAGGGTCAGAGAAGCTCAGAGAAATTCTCCGCAGGCACTCAGGTAGATGTATTTAAAGGTCCAGGTAGCTCTTTTAAATGTTTTAAAGGCTTTAAAATGTCCTCTCCGAAAATGAAATAGGATCATAAATAACAAGCAGAGAGGCTGAAATTGAAATAAGAATTCGATCATAAATAACAAGCAGAAAGGCTATATCAATAGAGTAGCCGACACTCAAGGTTCATTTGTTAAGGGCATGTGATACTTAGTTTCCCCGGCTTTTTTCCCACAAAAATGAAAATTTTAAAAAACTCAATTCGGAGATGCTATAAAATATCATAACGGACGTCCCCGGGCTCTTTTTTGAGGAATGACAAAAAAATTTATTGTGATAAATAAAAATTGTATGCATGTGCATTACTTTGAGGTTACGTCGTTTTTCATCTCTGCCTTCCCGATAATCTGGAAGTTATTTATGAAATAAACTTTTTTGACTGCCTGCACAGAAGGTTAGTTCCGAGAGATTAGTTACTATGTTTATTTGTAAGTCCAAAGTTTTCGGCTAAAAATATTGTGTAGTTTGGAAGTAAGGCTCGGGTGAATTGTAACACATATAACCTCGAAATATACACGCACGTTGTTAGCAATATCAAAATTTTTTGATTAAAAAAACATAAAAAAAAGTGTGTGGGGACGTTCGTTAGCATGTTCGCTATCATTTTCCAGATTTTGAAGGCAAAATATTTATTATCCTAGGAAAAAGTCGGATCAATCTAACACTGAAAAAATCGATACTAATTCCCAGGGACTAGGAGCGAAGCGTCGTTCGCCCTTTTCTCTTCTCGAGCTAAAAAGTCTCGGAAAGCAGATCAGCCTCTTCTTTCCGCAGTCCTCGAGTAGAGTGACTTAACTTGGTGTCACGAGTTTTGTTGTGGGGAGAAGAAAAGTGATCTCGGAGAGTCTCCTATCGGAATGGTTGAGCAACTTGCGGCCAGATGTGGTGCTCGACTCTGCTTACGTGAAGGAAAGGGAAACAGGGTGAACCTCGAAGCCTTGCAATGCGCAACGCGAAACTTAAAGGCGCGCTTCTTGGTTGCCGAGAAAACTCGCAGCGAGACTGGACGCTACTCGAATCCTCTGCATGAAGAAGCGCGACCCTTGCCGAGAACAGGCTTAGCCAGGGGCGGCGTTTTGGCCCCCAAAAACAAAGTTTTTTCATTATTCAATTACCTTTTCCCCACTCTTTGCCTATACATAAATCCGAAGCCCCAGTCGGAAAAAAATCGAAGCCCCTCCCCAAAAAAATCCTGGCTATGTCGCTGGCCGAGGAAATTGCACAATAAGTTTTTTTTAACATTTTATTCCAAGTTACCAATATCTTTGTACTGACATGAAATAATGAAGAACGTCCATCATTAAACAAAATTTAATAATTTTCTATTAAATCCTTTCATTTTTAAATAATATATCCTTCACTTCTGAACAACCATTTCAAGTTTCTACCAAATTAGTTTAACTTTAAACCAAAAATATGAATTACAAACACAAAAGTAAATCAAAATTTAATAAATTTAAATTAGATTAAAATCCAAATTAAAACTCCAATTTTAAGTCCAATAATCAAATTGATGCAAACTCCTATTAAAAAAATTAAAAAACAAGAATCCAAGGACCAAATTTGGACACCAACAAACAAACAAGAACAAAAAATCCTATTGTAATCTGAAAAAAAAAACAAACAAAAAATTTCAGACAAAAATAAAAAAGAGGAAAGAAAAATGAGAAGGCGGCGTAACACATCCCCTTCCTTCCTTTTTCTTCCTTTGAATGTTATTTTATTGTTATCGGGTGATTTTTATTGGTTTTTTCAGATTACAATAGGATTTTTTGTTTTTGTCTGTTCGTTGTTGTCCAAATTTGGTCCTTGGATTCTTGTTTTTAACAGGAGTTTGCATCAAAAAAGTTAATTTTAATCCGACAAAAGCGAATTTTGCAACAAAACAATTACATTTACAAGCAAAGTGATGATTCTTCAATGAAGAAGATTTATTTTCTAGAAACAAATTAGTTTAATTTTTCATATAATTCAGTTGTGAACGTTCATGTGAATGGAATAAAAAAATTATTTTTCTAATTTTTGTTTTCCTGAAATCAATTAGAAGCCCAAAAAATAATATTTTGCCGGCAAGAATTGTCGAATACAAATGTTTTTAAACAGTTACCTGCCCTACACATCACCCTTTATTCAAACCTACCTTGTTAAATTTTTATTGTCGATATTTAACCAAATAAAAACGTCCGAAATCCTCTTTTCTAACCCCACGAATTATGAAGTCGACGGGAAAACATAAAAAATCCGCTTCTTTTATCCTACGTATGCTGGATTCAGTGAGAATGTTTGGCAGGAACACTAAAAAACAACCCCTTACCATACTCACACCTACAATGTTCAAAATTACAAGTTTGATTGTCGATATATAAAAATATAAAAACATAAAAAATCCTCTTTTTACATTCTCATTCATACTGTGAAGGTATTAGTTTTATGCGAAAAATGACTTTCGCGAATTTAATCAAATGCCCACGTACCCTAACAGCCATTTCTGATAACAATTCAAAAAATTCAAGCTTTTCCAAAATTTTGGAGACAGCTTTTTTGATAAATTCAAAATTCTATCTACAGTTATTTATAGCACACAAAAATATGCACAATTTATCCCTATAACTTGTTTGGATAAAATCAAAATTACAGAAGTTATAGGATTTTCAAAATGCAAAAAACCAAACGAAAATGGACATTTGAAGTCAAAAAAAGCGTGATATGGAAAAACTTGAAGAAGAGAAAAGCGTTATTTTTCCAAGGCCCTACATTATTCTTTTATTAGCTCTTTGAATTTTGTTTAAAAAAATCGAAAATTCAAATGTTGATCACAAAAAAAAATGAATTGCATTCTCATCGATAATGAGAAGGTATTAGTTTTATGCGAAAAACGACTTTCGCGAATTTCATCCAATGTCGATGTTTTGAGGCCCCCTAAGTCAGAAAAACAAGGTATTACGTCGGTGTCTGTCCGGCGTGATCGTTGTTGATACAATTTTAGATAACAACTAAATAAGTTAAAACAAAGCAAAATACGAAAAGAGATGGATGTAAAAAAAGAGTTGTAAAAGAAATCTACAAATTTTTCATGAATCACTTTTTTTATAGGATGAGTAGTTTTTGTTTTCTTCATGAAAAACAAAATTGAGAATCAAAATATTAAATTGTGTGCAAACGATACAAGCTACGAGAATAAATGAGACAACATTTATTCAACGAACAAGGATTTACAAATTTTTACGAATATTTTTATTTTATTGACATGAAGCCTAATTTTTCTTTAATCGTAAAAAACAAGATTAAACATAATGAATCTCTGTATAAACAAAGCAATAAGAATCAGTATGTTTTAATTTCCATGCATATTATGCATTGTAATGATATCAATTTATTGGAATGTTACATGTTTTAGCTTAGCTAAGAATATAATTTAATGCAAAATAAGAAACGAATATTAAAGTAAACACGATAAATACAATTTGCACTTTATTTTGGAATGTCTTAATAAGCAATCTCAGGCAGAGTTACATAAAAATTTATTATATTTAATATAAAAGTGTTGAGCATAATGAAGAAAAGTTTTTTGTGTGTACAAATTCGAGTTGGTTTTCACGAATCAAAACAAAATATAAGAAAAGTAACTTTTCTCTTCTCTTCACCCGAGTCGAAATTTAGGCCCTACTTTGAAGCCGTATCTCCTAACTTCGTAAGGGCTGGAATCTGTAAAGTAGGTTCTAAATAAGGTGAAATCGGCCGTTTTTCCACATTTAGCGTCAAAGTAGGGTCTGTATTTAAAATAAATTAGACCCTCTTTAAAAGCTCAAACTGCTACTGTAGGACTTGTGGTATCAAATCATTCTCTCTATAATCTCACATCAATATGGATAAATATAAACAAGTTTTGTTATTTATCAGAAAAAATAAAATAATATCAGTGATATAAATGTCAAGGATATTCGGAGTTATTTTTTATACATATTGTTAATCAAATTTGTTAATTATGAGTCTAAAGCATAGTGCACTGAAAAATCCACAAGTACTAAGAAACGAACCCGAGATCGCACGCACGCACTGAGTATTTACTAACCGAATCAGCTATAACGGAACGTGTTAGAATGTCTTCTATAAAAATCATTAGCACTTGTCCAATAGTTCAAGGTGAAATTTTCAATAAGTTCCCAATTAAAAACACTGTCATCGAAAAAAAGACTGTTTCCGTCCACAAGCGCCCTGAAAATGCATTTGTTAAGAAAAATAATTAACATTATCAACTCATCATGAATAGTGATGCCCTCAGGCGATCTTTTCTGACATCGACACGATTCCGACTCAATTCCAGCCTGCCGTATCGGTTTTGGATTGTGTGTCGGTTTTAGTTCGACTCGACTTTGGATCGGGAAGTCGATATATCGGCTCGGAATCGGGTCGGGTTTTCGATTCTCTTTCGGCAAGTGTTCTTCTCACTTGAACCTAGCGGAGAGGGAAATTCGTCAATGGGTTGACGTCCCTCCTTCCCCTGACTCCTCCAAGCCCTTGTTAAACCGGTTATGGCTAGAGTGAAAATCCTGAAATATATTTTCCCGGTAAATAGTGGAAGATTTGTACTTTGGCTTAGAATTAAATAATTTGAAACATGGAAATGCTATTATGCCGATTATAGAAACTACTTTCAATCTTCATTTTGTTTAAAAATGTTTTTAATGAAAAATAATATATTTTTTAGTATGTGGCAATATTGCACTGTTTATTTAAAAGCAGCAAATATAAATAAGATATTGTTAAATGAACAATTTACAGCTGAATTGTCGTAAATAGATTGCATTCTACTGATTCTTCAAAATTTCAGAGTGCAAATGTTTGGAAAACTAGTTGAACAAAACAAGAAAAACGTTGACTAACAGACGATATTGTTGGAAGACTCTTGAACTTTCAACGAAGAAAGACGCATTTTCTACCACAGCTAATAAATTGTCAATCCAAGAGACTAATTTTTAACAAAATAGTGAAATTTTCTATTAATTATATGAATTTTTAAGAATTTAGTTATACTTTCCTTCCTACAGTCGCATTTACAAACCAGATATGTAGGATAAATTCTTAATAAAAACTTCAATAGCTTAATTTTCAATAAAAAATGAAATGGTTGAATTGAGACTTAAAAAAGTAATATTTAACCTAAAAAAAGAGTTTTTAACAAAATATTTAAGCCCCTCAATCAATCAACTGAAATTTTAACCAAATAGTACAACATTTAATGAAGTACTTTAATTTTATACATAAGAACTTAAGAAGACTCATTTTTCACCAAATACATGAATTTTTAGACAAAGAGGTAAATATTCAATCAAGAATATGAGTTTCCTACCAGAAATGAAAATTATAAAGTTAAATTCGTAACGAATGTTTATTCGAAAATTTAAAAAGTTCAATATGTTGTTGGAAAAGTTATTATTTAGCAGAAACACACAAATCATGAAGAGAACAGTTTCAATTTTCAAACCAAAAAATGAATTTTCATTCAATTATGCAGTTAAATTTTAAACTGAAATAGATAAATTTGCAACTAGAAACCTGTAGTTAATTTTTTATTGGAGAAAATTAATTATCAAACGATAAAACGTGTTTTCAAGAATGTAGTTAAATTTTTAAACCATAAAGTCAATTTCTAAACCAAGGTAGTTGAAATTTCCAATGAAGAAACTAACTTTTGCCTTCAATAATGACTCTTTAACGTGAATACTTGAATTTGCAGTTATAAAACACATTTCTACCTTAAATAAACGGGTTTTTAACCAAATAGTTACATGTTTTATCAATATTAATATTATTTATAAGAATTATTTTTAAGAGAATAATTACTGATTATTGTTCTCTTATCTTTGTTTTCTACCAAAATTGAACTTTTATCAACAAATGATACTTCATTCCCAGGGAAAAAAAGATTTATTTAAAAAAAACTAAAAACCCGAGTTTTCAGCAACATAGTTCATCTTCCAACCCAACTTCTGTCAACTAAACTCCAGAATTTTCGATCAGAAACATGAATTTCCAACCTAGTATTTGTATTTTTAATGTAACTGAAAAAGATGAATTTTTAATTAAAAACAGAATAGTTGAATTTTAGTTTTGAAAATTAATTTACGACTACATAAGTAAATTAAAATAGTTCCATTCTCTTAAATGTTCTATTTATACACATTTATTTTATTGTACAGTGCGTGTAATTGCTCTAGCGTTTAAATGAAATAATTCTCAATGATATATGTGTTGAACTTTCATTTTAAACGCTTAAAATTCAAAACTGTTCCACTGTCAATATGTTTATATAATTGGTTCTTCAAATTAACAAATGGTAATGCATAACTAAATTTGTTAAATATAATTTGAGCAAGATCAGATGAAAAAACGATTTATTTCTGCTTGAAAATGCCGAAAATATGCTTTTGTTTATTTAATTTGTTAGTAAAATTAACAAATGTTAATTAATAACTACATTTGTTGAATATAATTTCAGCAAGATCAGATAAAAAAACGATTTATTTTTGCTGGAGAACGCCGAAAATATGCATTTGTTTATATAATTTGTTCTTAAAATTAACAAATGTCAGTGCATGACTAAATTTGTTAAATATAATTTGAGCAAGATCAGATGAAAAAATGATTTATTTTTGCTTGAGAACGCCGACAGTATGCATTCGTTTATATAATTTGTTCTTAAAATTAACCAATATTAGTGCATGACTAAATTTGTTGAAAAAAGTAATATCTTGTAGCAAATGTAACCATTGCGGCACCTAATAGGAAAAATGTGAAGTTTTCAATTGACTGAAATTGTGTTCAAATTGGAGAAATTTATTCATGAAGGACCGCTCTCTCTCTCTCTTTCTTTGCAAACTATTGATCATTAATGATTTATATAAAAAAATATTAAACCCCAAAAACAGTTTCTTGAAAAAACGGAAAATTTTGTAACACTCTTCGTTGAAGCAATTAATTTTTAACCCTAAAACCAGTATTTTTATAAAGTAGTTTAGCTTTTAACCCTAAAGAAACTAAAGAAACAATTTCCTAAAAAATATTAACATATTTTCTACAAGAAGGTCAATTTTCCAAGAAATACTAAATTTTTGGAAAAAAAAGAATGATCAGCTGAATTAAAAAAATGTTTACTTAAAAAAATTGTCATCAAATTAAATTTTAACACAATAGATTAATTTTTAGCCAAATAGTTCAAATATCAAATAAAAAGTCGAATATTAAGCCAAATAATTGAATTTTAAACCAAATATTTTCAAGAAAATAGTTAATTTTTTTATAAAATAGGTGTATTTTGAACTGATATAATTAAGTTTCCAGTAAAAAATTTATTTTTTACTAAATAGTTTAATTTTGAAAAAGAAAAAAAAACTATGAGTTTGAAAGAATTTGATTGACTTTTTCATCTATCTTCTCTCCAATTATTATTTCTTATCTCCAATCAGCCGGAAAGGGAGGTAGTTTTGAAGTCTGGTTTTGTAATTGTGAATCTTTTTCATGCTCATTTAGCATAGAATTATTCATGAAAAAGATATTTGAACTAGCTAAATTTATAAATCACTTGAAAATATAATTTAAGAAGAAAAAAAAAGAGTTTTCAACTAGAGATGAATTTTTGAAAAAAGTATATGAATTTTCAACAAAATATATAAATAGATTAATTACGGAGCATATATAAAATAAAAATTTAAAAGTAAAGTTCAAGTAAAGCGCACAAATGATGTGACGTATGTAACTTCGAAATATTTTTCTGGGTCCACCCCTGATTCTGCTATATGAGCGCTCCGAACAAAGAAACTCTTCTCCTCGTTATAATTCAGCCTATGGATCTGAGGAACGGCTTAGATACCGAATAACGTATCTATGATACGAGTAGGCGCTCACTAGTAATGAATTCGACATGATTTCTGCCTGCAGTCCGGATCGTCGAGCTTCGCCGCGTTCACGAAGAAGCTCGCAATGGCAACGTCGAGTTTCCCAGAGGTCTCTCGGCCACTCAGTCTCCGTTCTAGCGAAACTCGCGACGCTGGCGAAGCTCGCATCGAGCACCCTCGCTCATAACGCTGAGAAAATATAAACAGGACAAGAGATGGTGAAGAGCGGATTTTACGCTATTTACGCATGTCGCTCTCAGTCCCTGCTAATTCCTAGGCGATATGCAAATTAATTACATTTTGCTAAGTTAAAACATTTTTGAATTAACCTACAAAAAAAGTGTGTGGGGACGTCCGTTAGCATGTTCACTATCATTTCCCAAATTTTTAAGACAAAATTTTAAAACATTTAAAAGAACTACCTGGACCTTTGAATATATCTACCTGAGTGCCTGCGGAGAATTACTCTGATCTTCTCTGACCCTAGAGACTCTTTAGAATATACTCAGAGATTTCTTTCGGTAGAGCATAGAAAGCTATTTGCATCCTATATCGCCTTAAACAGTTTCTATTGATAACCTATTAGGCATTTTAATTAGGGGTAGACCCCACCCTCTTTAACAATATAACCGTAAGAATTTTATATTGTCTGACCCCTCCCCCACCCCCCTTGAGCTGTTCCGTAATTGAGACTCCGGATTCTATAACCACGCATAAAATTTGCCTGGCCGCTTCAGGCCGCTCGAGTTGGCCCCTGATGGCTTGAAAATCAGTTTTCGAAAA
>NC_046665.1:4754484-4781089 GCF_010883055.1 Belonocnema kinseyi | reverse complement strand
TTCGAAAACTGATTTTCAAGCCATCAGGGGCCAACTCGAGCGGCCTGAAGCGGCCAGGCAAATTTTATGCGTGGTTATAGAATCCGGAGTCTCAATTTAAATACTGTCCAACAGGGAAGGCAGTATTTCCAGATAGGTACTCGCGGCTGTTCGGCGGCATGTTCCGACCGGGCCTACTGATACATAACCTATACATCATGAATTATTTGTATATCAAAGATATTTACCTTCAAAGAAAAATTGAGTGCTAAATGTAATAATATTAAAGTCCCAAGCGTGGAATAATACATTATTTATTATTCTATACGTAGCATTTCTGCATGAAGAAATCGTAAATCGACAATGTTCTCATTGGAAGAGCCCTAAACATGATCTAACAAATACATGGTCTAGCCATGCGCAAGTAAAAAAGCCGAACCAATAAGGACCCACCGCTGAATTTCTCCATCTTGGATAAGAAAAGCGGCAAACGTAAGGGATTTTAAAATTCAAAATGTAAGAATAAAAATTTCTTGTACTTTTCAGGTGTATAAATATTTGAATCCTTATAAAATGTATTATAATAATGTTAAAGATCGTTAAAGAAAAATACGGATTAACTATAACTTTAGGTTATGTGTTTCTAACTTCTTTCTGCTGACAAAAAATGACGTATCTATGTCAAATAAAATGAAATTGAAGTCAAGTGGGAAAGTTCTGACTAAAGAAAATTATATAATGCAGTTCAGGTTGGCCGCTGGACCTGGAAACCGGGAAATTGCAGTGAATTTATTTTTTGACTGCGAATGTTACAAAATTTGTATAATAAAAATGTTTTCCAACTTTGATTTTAACCGTTTTTTTTTAATTTTTCAGCATATATTTTAATTGAAGAATTTTAAAATGCAGTTTTAGAGGTTAAAAAAATCAAAAATGAGAAGTTTTTAAAATCGAAGATTTTTTTATAAAGAACTAGGTGGCCGCCGGAATGGGAAACCGAGAATTTTACGAATTTTCAGGAGAAAAATCTTCCCAAGCTATATTTTAACAGTTTTAAAAATAATAAAAATCCATTTTAAAAATGGATCTGTACTCATGATTTATCAATAATATATTTTTTATTCACAGTTTCAGGTATTCCTTTATATATTTTTTTATATTAAATTTAATAAATAAATTTATTAATATATTACTTCTATTAATGTTTTCAGCCATTAAAAAATGTAAACGTGCGTTTGACTATTTTCTACTTGAAAATAAATCCATAATAACATAGTCATGATTAAATGTTTTTATTAAATTAAAAATATTGTGAGTCTAAATTATTTAATTTTCAACCCATTTAATTTCAAATTTCTTAATGTAGAAAAAGAATAAGTATTTAATATTTAGCAATATTTCACTGTTCATTTAAGACGAGTAAATTTAAAACAAATACTGAAAAGAAAACAATTTAAAACTTAATTGTTTTACATAGAAAGCTTTGAATCTTTAGATTTTCAAAGAACTTTTGATTTTTAGCGTTACAATTTTAATTGTTCTATTTAAAAAGTGTTTAATTTATAAGTGAAATTGTTCAATTTTGACGCATAAATAACAATTGAACACTTATTATTTATACACAAAATTTTAGTAATTTTAAAAGATATGTCGAAGTTTTGAACAGATTCAAAATTAATGACAATCTTGGAATTATTTCAATTAATTTAAACGATGTGTCTTAACAATTTTTTCAGATCTTCTAAATTAATTTTAAAATTAATCGAAATTTTCCTACAGTTCTTGAAAATCCAGCAAATTAAATAAAATCCTTAAAATCTTCCATGTTCTTCTTTGGTCATTTTTTAAATCTCTTTAAAATCTTCTTAAACTTTCTGTTACAATAATTTTTCAAAATGAAAAATAATTTTCAATTTTTCTAAGAATCTTAAGAAAATTTTTATTCTTCTGTAGTCTTTCACAATTTAAAAAAATCTAAATTTTTATTTGAAATCTGCAAAAATATAAAAGTTCTGACAAAACATTCAAAAATGTTTTTGAATTAGGAAAAATTTAAAACGACTTCTCGATTTTTCAATATTTTGAAATAAAATTTTTAATATTTCGACGGATGCCTAGACTATTTAAAATAAAAATAATTAAACTTCTAAATTAAGAAATGTTAAGGTAAAACATTATTTTTCCATTTTTAATGTGTCTAGCTTAAAATTACTTCAAGTAATATATAATTTTGTAAATTTCTAAAGTTCATTACTTGATTCTTTAATTTATACTGTTGAAAATGTTAACGTGGATTTATATTTTTGGAACTAATCTCAATCTTTAAACTCTAAAATTTATAAAAGTTCTACATTTTGCAGTTAATTAGCATTTCACTTAAAACTGTTCAATTTAAAAGTGTTAGTACCTTATAGTTTATACGTGTAAGTTATTGAGCATTTGAATACACCATTTTTGACTAAAAACTTTCAAACTTTAATTTTAAAAGTTTGGAATACAAGGGTTCCACTTTGAATGCTTAAATTTGTTGTTTATTACTTTGTATGGAAAAATGTTTAGAATATAGTTGAATTTTTAAATTTCATTGGCCATGAAAAATGTTTGCGAACCGGAAAAAAACCGGAAAATGACCGGGAATTCTTTTCTTCGATTAAAACGGCCAACCTACATGGTCCATCACATCAAAATGATAATAATTATGCTTTATTTATTCAAAAACACTTCCTTAATTTTGAGGACGATGCGATCGAAGGATATTCAATATCGGAAATTTCGAAGACAACGTAAATCTTGATTTCTTTTTCCTAAATATCTTTATGAAGGGCAATTTATCCCGCACATATCATTTTCATTTGGAAAGTACAAAAGTTTTTTTCATTACTCCATAAAAATAGTATAGAAAAAAATATTTTAATTTTGGTTTGCAATTTCCTTTTGTTATTTCCATTTAGAAAACATTCGCATGAAAATTGAGTACCAGTGAACCATTCCTAACAATTTTAAAACTTTTTCATCCGTCTCTTTTCCTTGCGCGTGCCTCCTTCCTTTTTTTCCGCTCTTTGGTTAATGCCAGATTTAAATTGCGTAATTATATGTATGCCTTTGTACGCACTTACAAAGCAAAACTTTCTTATCGATGTATTCATCAAGTTTTGCGCTGGTTCGTGATGCAACATTCTCAAAACTTATGAATTCCTTCGAAAATGTTGGCCCGTGGTAAGCCTGAAATTCAGCATCCATAATCTCAGCTGCTTTCATTAATCTCGGGGGTGGATGCTTAAAAAACCCTTTTGAAATGTGACAGATCCAGTCACTCTCGGGCTTCTGTGGCATAAATGAAGTGTATATGCCAAGAGACTCATCTTCAGAGGATCGTCATGCCACATAGCCAGCTTGTATTTCAGCCCCTTTTCCGACATTTTTTCTGCGGCCATTGCAAGTTCAACTGCCTTCAGAAGGGCTTCTTCATCAGCTGTGGGAACGTGGCTTTGTAGACATGTCACTGAAATGAAATTAAGAAAAATTTTAATAAAAGAACGGACAATGTTCTCATAATTAATTGTGTAGTAGTAGAAAAAAGAATTTTTCTGACATATTTGACAAAATACATTTTATGCATGTACGAACCTGTTGGACAATCCTCATCCTCGTCATTATCTGCTGTTTTGTATTCGTCGGAAAGACTGAGAAGAATTTCGTCTCCCAGCTCGCCTTCCTCGATAAACAGGGCTTTCGACAGCGCTTCAAACCTAGCGCTTTCATCCTTGCATTCCACGAGGTCATTTCTTTCAATTTCCACTGTGTCCTCGTTAACCTGTGAAGGACCAAATTGCAAATCATCATCTTCGTAAAAGTCAGCAGCATCGAGTAAAAGTGGTTCTTCAACTTCGTTATTTCGACCGTCCAAATTAGTTGAAGAGTTCAAAGTCGAAGTACTGAAAGTGTTCTTATGTGCACCCTGCACTGCCTCCAAATCAGATCCGTTGATGAGGCTCTTTTCTTCCAAGTCTTTTTCGGTATTGCAGCCTTCCGAAAGTGCCTCCATCGCGTGTTTTCCTAAAATGAAGGTTCGCAAACGGTGCATCACTACCAAGGCCGTGGGATTATCGTGGCCTCTTCCCAGTCCACGAATGAAAGAAAAGAAGTTCTTTAGAAAATCTTGATTCAGCCTATTTGTCAGGATGTATTGGATGTCGAGAGATTCTTCCAAATTTTCATACAAGCTGAGTAAAGAGAGGCTGCTGAGTTGTATCCCTTTTTGAAAGGGCAGCATTGTAGAACGTCCCGCTACTCTCATGTTGGTGATGTAATTAATCATCCTATTCAAAATGTCCTTTTGCTTCGCGAAATCCTTGCCAATTCCAAAAGCAGTGGCACCGCTACGGTCATACTTTGCCCTCACATTTAGTAAATCGAACCAATCTGTAGACAAAACGTCAGTGCCTTAGCATTTTTATTGGAAAAAACTTGCGTGGCACATTTCAAATCGTTGCAGTTAATCTGCAGCAATTTTTCCAGGTACCTCTTATCTGTTTTTTGGCCATGCAATTCAAAAAAGGTTTCAATCAGATAATTCCTTGCTAACTTCATTAAGTGGGGGACGTCTGCAAAAACATGCACTTTTATAGTCGGATTCGAGGGATGTTGAAAGTACACATTCTGCTCCTCTTCTATGCCGATACCGAGGTCGGTCCACAATCGGATGTTGGAAGCGTGCATGTGTGACACCATTCCCACAACTGTGTATCCACATTCGTTCAACTGCCGTATAATATCTAATAAGGTATCTTTGGTCATTGCCGTGTCGAAATCAACATAGACGACTTGTTTCCATTTTGAAACCAAGCCTCGAACTATGACTGTTTGACAAGTCCTGTGTTGCCCAAGAGCTCGCTCCTTCTTTTTGTGAATGCAAAAAAGAGGCAACAAATGCACTTCGTCGAAGTTGGCAATGGCTATCTTGTCCCTTTTGGATAGTGTGGCACCTTTCTTTTTCATTATCTTTAAAACATTCTTTAAGACACCGGGTTCAACATCAAATGTAGCAACCCAGCGTCTTAATGACGAAAGTCCGGGCAGAGGAATTTTAACAACTTTCGTCAGATAATTATAGGCTTGTGTGCTAAGGGCTTTAATGATATTGCTCCTGCAATATCTTCTGCGCTCCACTTTGCTTGTTTGCCGGGATTTAAAAGAATGTGAATTTGGCCCAGTGTAAACATTGTTTTCAGTCTGCTGATTATATGACTTTTTTCAATGCGAGCCAAATTCAGCGTAGCCTCAGCTTGATCTGCTCTCATTTTGTGGTTGTGGCAATTTCTTTTCCACGTAGCCTCACTTTCCTTCGTTTGAAGAAATTGAATGAGAGACTGTTCACTTTCCTCTCCCGCTATTTCCTTCTCCTGTTACAGGTCTCTATTTTCCTCCTTGAGCGTTTCATTTTCAACAGCATTCTCTTCAGCTTCTTCCACTATCTCAGTTTCCAGCTGTTCTATTTCGGATGCAATTTGTTCCTTTTTCTTTGCTAGATTTTTCAAACATTTTTGGCGATCTTCTTCGAAGGAGCATGGCGACATTAAGGCAGTAATTGCATTTAGTAATGCATTGCTTACGTCCGAAAAGCGATTCTCGCACTCAGCATTTCCTGACTGCTCTGATGAAAGATCTGCACTTCTTGATGAGCCATTTGCACCTGTGTATCGCGATGAGTCCTTTGCATCTGCAAATTAAATTTGCATCATTAAATTCTTAAAAGGGGGAATGGGGGGTTAACAATTTTTAACCAGTCAAAAATTTTGAATTGAAAAAAATATAGCTAAAGTGAAGAATTTTTAGTTGAAATTGTTAATCTTCAAGTGAAATAGTCCAATTTTCAAACAAAAAAATGTCTTTTCAACAACAATGATGGCGCTGTAAAAGAAAATGTACTTTTTCAACAGAGATTATGATTTTCTTTGAAAAAATATATATTTCGAAATGGAAACAATAATGTCACTTTTAATGGAGTATTTGAGTTTTTAATTTTTTTAATTGCAACCACGCTTGTGATTTTTTAATAGAAATGAATTATTTTAAAATATATTATTTTTGAATTGAAAAAATCGATCTTTCATTGAAACCGTCTAAACTTACCGTTCCGCGCGTTGATATTTTTATTCTTGCACACTTTATGCTATAGTGCACGGTTATACTCATCCTTTGTAAATGTGAAGAATTGGATTGTTTGGTTCTTGTTACCTCCCACATTCGAACAACCCGCGAAGGCACAAACGCTCACCATTGTTATCTACAAAATAGGTGATGATTTTAGAACACAGTTGTCAGTGAATTTCCGTACTTAGAGCCCTGATTAACTTCCATGAGCATAGACATGCATTGTTAGTGCCTTGCAATTAAAAAAGAAATATCGAAAAGTTCAATATTATGAGAAAACCGGAAATTTATTATATAAAACCGGAAACGGGATTTTTCGATAAAACGAGAAGATTTTGAAGCAAAAAATATTAATTGTATACAGAAATGAGTACGTCAATACAGCTGCTTTAACTTAAAGTAGTTGACTCCAAAAATTCGTTAATTTACAAAAATTAATCATTTAAAGTAGTTGGCTGCCAAGAATGAGTTAATTTATAAAAAATAGTTCATTGAAAGTAGTTGACTGCCAAAATTGGTTAATTTAAAAAAATAGTTCATTTACGAAAAGAGAGATTTTTCACAAAAAGAGATTAAATTTGAAAACAAAAAAAAGAACAGAAATTTTTAAACAAGAAAGAAAAAACAGTTGTACAAATTGTTAAATTTTAAAATTAGAAACGGAAATTTTCGATAAAACATGAAGATTTTGAAGCAAAAATTAGTAATTGTCCACAGAAATGAGTAGGTTAATACAGCCGCTTTAACTTGAAGTAGTTGACTCCAAAAATTAGTTAATTTACAAAAATTATTCATTTAAAGTAGTTTACTACCAAGAATGAGTTAATTTACAAAAAAAAGTTCATTGAAAGTAGTTTATTGCCGAAATTGGTTAATTTAAAAAAATAGTTCATTTACGAAAAGAGAGATTTTTCACAAAAAGAGATTAAATTTGAAAACAAAACAAAAAACATTTGTAATCAACAATTTTTAATTTTAAATTAGCAAACTAGCACTAGAGCCTCAACCAAACGGGATTGATTTTTACCTATAACTGACCCATAATAGCCTAGCTCTTAATGGAATATATATATTAGAAACATAAAACAACTTCTTTTAGAGATTTTCTGATGATGGACAGTGAATAAGAATAATCAAAATAAATAATCAGCATAGTAAAAATGACCAAATGCTGCAATCACGAAAAGTTCTTTTGCCATTAAAGCAAAATAATAGTCCAAAATGCATTAAAAAGTAAATCAATTTCGTACAGTTACGTTGAAATTTGCACACACATTCTTGACAGTTATCCTAGGAATTCATATAAATAATATGAAATGGAAAACTTTTTATACTTTACGAGCCTATTACATTACATTTAACAATTTCTTTCTCAATTTCTTCTATAACTTCTTGCACTGAGGATTTTACCCACTTGAATTTTAAAAAAGGAGCATATGCAAATACATATTTCGCATAGATATCTTGGTCCAACAGAATACACTACAATACTGCACTTTTTCAATTTAAAAAAATCAAAACATACACTTACCTTTTCATTTGAAGTCTTTAAAATTTGAAGAGCACTTCAGACTTTGAAAAACAGTCAAACTCTTATAGTTACGCATTGATTAAAAGCAAAAGACACTTCGAAAAAATACAATATTTAACACAACTTGTAAAAGATAACTATTCAATGTCCTTAAATAGCCTTGAATTTCTAAGCTAAACTGACAAGTTTCCTCCACTCAGGCGCGCAACCTGTAAAATTTGGCGAAATACAAAAGAATTAGTCACGGACCGCGCCGCGGTCAAGTTTTGCATTTCGACAGGTGCTTCGAGCGGAAAATCTAAAGTTGTGCCTGTCTTTCTTCAAGCAGCTACTCATAAATTCAAAAATTGGAAATCTCCAAGGATCTAGTCCTGAGGAAGTAATCTGAAGAAGTAGAAGTAATAAATACTTCAAGCTCTAAGCTATTGTCCTCCGGATACAGATCTTACCCACTTTTCTGTAAAATTTACGGACCCGCATAATTCTATTACAAACATCTGTCACTTTTACATATATTTTTCTGAAAGAATTGCTCACCTGAGAATTATTCATTTACTGACAGACAAAGATATTTAAAATGAAATTCATTATGATCATTATCAAAAATTGTATCTACTTTTAATCCTTCCCATTCAGTAATATTTACAAACTTACATTCTTGTCTAAATATAATTTATTTGCTTACCAATGTTCTAATATATCCATTGCAAGTTCTTTTTGAATTTATTCTTTTAATATTTCCATAATATTTCTTCCTGCATACTGATTTTCCGATAACAGTTCGCCGTAGTCTTACGCGTCAAACTCAAACTGCGCGGTCAAACTAACAAAATGGTGGAATTAAGCGGTTGCGTTACTTGAACGAAACAGGGCCCTCAAGTGGCTAGACCATGTATTTGTTAGATCATGGCCCTAAAAACCTGATGTGCGCTCGGCCTGATGGCATGATCCAACAAAGCATGGTCTTGCCAGACGCAAGTAAAAAAAAGTCAACCAATCAGATTCGGCACCCTAGGGCACCCGACCTTTCTGACATCTTGGATCGAGTGCGGCAGTTGGCTTCCCCTTCCATTCGCGTCAATGTTCGTCTGTTCACTCCAAGTCGAACGTATTTGAGCATCGAATTGGCAAGACCATGGTTTGTTGCATCATTTGTAACCATGATACAACTCACTCATGGTTAAGCCCATGACCCAACAAAGCATTGTGCCGCCAGGCGCAAGTAAAAAAAAGTCAATCAATGAGGCGGCACCCTGGGCGACCCAATCTTCCTGACATCTTGGATTGAGTTCGGGCGGCGTTGGCAGTAGGCTTCATCGACATATAGAAATGGACTGGTAATGCTGTGGAGAGAACGGTAATGGGCTCTAGAGAGAAAAAAACATATGAGAGTAGACCTATCTCTTTCTAGATAAAGCTAATTGGTCGAGAATATTTTCTTTGGGTGAAGTTTGGCGCAGCACAGGACCGTGGCTTGTGTCGCGAGTGCCCCAATAATGTGACGGTTATCGCACTTTTCAGAATTGATTTATTTATGATTTATTTAATTATAATTTAATGTAAATAAATATAAAAATGGTGGCAGTCTGTGTATTTTGTGGGCGTTGTCCAGACGTTTATATGGAGATATGTTTTCATAGATAAGTAAAGTTATTGAATATAGTAAAATAAAAAATGTTACAACAAAAACAAAACTTCAAAATATGAAGTTTTGTACCTATGCAATACAAATGGTGATTTTTTATGTTACATAAATATTGTTCAAATTTTTGACAGTTTTTACATTAATTTTGATCTCACTTAATATATTTCAAATATATTTTTCCTCTCTGTAGAGCTAATTTCAGTTCTCCCCAAAGCGTTACTGGTCCATTTCTAAATGTCGATGGTTGGCTTCCCCTTCAATTCGCGCAAATGCAGCGAGTATGGTGGGGAGCGTCGGGTCATATCAAGTCGAACGTATTTGAGCATCGAATTGGCGGAACCATGCTTTGTTGGATCATGGTTAAGCCGAAAAACAATATAATATTATAAACGCGGATGCGGTGCGGGCTTAGTTGCCCGCCATAAATATAGACGGCGCGTCCGGCGAAAAGTCACTTCCCCTCTACCCTCCGCTCCCCGTAGAAAGTAAACATCGATATAGTTTGCCAAGAGCCACCTAGAGCGCTGTAAGCAACTCTGGGCACACCTTCGAGGCGCATTGATGGTAAATTTAGCTTGGACAAGAACCATTTTGATTGAAAGTAAATTGCCAATTAAAACATTTTTACATTTATAACTTTGCAAAACTTGGTTGTTTTAATAAATACCATAAATATAAGTCGATGAGTAATTTATATTACTGTTTCATATATTTTCCACTAATTCAAAAATTATTAATTATAATTTTTATTCTATATATTGTCTATATATAGTTTTTTAATATTATATAGTTTTTATTTTTGTGGTCTGCAATTTCTACGGACTTTTTTAGACTATTCGTCTAATCAAGTTCTCGTATGTATTTTCCAATTCCTTAATTATTATATATTCTTATGTTTTTATAAAAATATAATTATGATTCCAGGTGATAGGAAAATTGCTTTTTCGGTTTTTAGATGTTAAGATGACAGTTCCAAGCCAGATTACGTTTCGCATTGGCAAAAAAAATTAGACGAACAGAATTTCACTGGCACATTCATAAAAAATATCATATTCCATAAAATATATTTTAAAATTAACTTTAAATCATTATAATTGAGACAGCTGACTCTATATATATATAATTCAAATTATTATTCAAGTTTTTCAGCAGTTTTAAATGCTTCAAAATCTTCAAGATTTTTTTACAATTTTATAAATCTTTTTAAATTTTTGAAATATTTTCGACACTGTAAACTTCCCGAAATAACAAAATGCTGAAACCTGAAAATCCCGAATTAAAAAATTCTAGAATAATGAAATTCTCGACAGTTTACAATATTATCGAATTTGAAAATTCCCGAATAATAAAACTCCAGGCCGAATGCTGTCTAATGAGAAAATATACAAACTAGAAAATTCCCGAATTGCAGAAATTGAGAAAACAGTTATGTGGTCAATATTCTTTATTTATTAAAAATACAATAATCAAATATCATTATTATATAGAAATTTGGTTTAATGTTTAATTTTTTTAAATTATTGTTATAATTTGAAATAACAATAATTGTATAAAAATGTGATACAAACATAAATTTAAAACACGTGAGCTTCAAATGAAACAAACGTTGTAGGATTCAATGCAGGCTGATTTAACGCGACTTTTATTTTTATTTTTTTAAATAATAATTTTATTTTTGCGAGCGTTTTCTGTAATGTACAAAAATAAAATGGACATTTTCAAACAACTTTTTTGATCCAAAAATACATTTGTTCAATTATTGTTATTTTTAATTCAAACAATAATTTTTAGAAACTTTAAACATTAAAAAAGTTTTTTCCTAGGTAAAAATATTTTATTATTCTATTTAAACAAAATTTTTTTAATTAACTATTTTTTAATTGTTTAAATTAGAGAGTTGTCTAGCCCGGATATTATATAATTCGGAAATTTTCTGTCGGCAATTCTTAATTTCGGTAATTCGAATTTTCCAATTCGGGACTTTTATATTTCGACAATGCATTGTCGAAATATAAAAGTCCCGAATTGGAAAATTCTCGACAATTTACAATGTAAAATGTAAATTAAATAAATGAATAAATTAATAAATTAAATTAAAATAAATTTACAATGTAAAAATTCCGAAATTATAACATTGCAATGTTATAATTTCGGAATTTTTACAGTGATGTGGGAATTTTATTTTTCGGAAAAAGCGACTGAAAAATCCCGAAAAAATAAAATTCCCGACACTGTAAAATTCGTACATTGAAAAATAACCAATAATAAATCCACAAAGAAAATGCCTGAATCATAAAATGTCCGAACTAGAAAATTCCTGAATTTAAGCAATTTAAAAAATTGTTTATTAAATATTATTTATTTACTGAAAATACAATAATCGAATATATATTTCTGGATGAAAAAAAATGTTTGAAAATGTGCATAGCATTTGAAAAAAACATAAAAAAGTTCTGAAAAATCGAATTTTTTATTAATAAAAAAATTTTTTTTGATATAAATCGTTGTTGAATTGAATCCTGAAAAGTTTGTTTCAAAAATGTTATTATGTAGGTACGAAGAAAATTTAGGCAGAACATTTTTTTCTTTCAAAGCACACGTGTTTTTTAATGTATTTTTTAATACAATTTTTATAAAATTATTATTCTGGTGCTGGAAATTTCATTTTTTGGGATTTTTCATTCATCTCTTTCGGAATTTTTGTCAGTGGTCCCATATTTTTATACCTCCTCTTAAAATTTTGTAATTTTTCAAAATAAAAAGTCAGCATTTGAAAACATTTCAAAATCATCAAAAGTATCTATTCTCTTTTAAATTATTTCAAATCTTTTAAAATTATTTAAAAAATTTTTCGGAACTTTTAAATGTCTTTTAGACTGATTCCCATTTTTCCTAACATTTTTGTAAAATCCTGCACACAACATTGTTTTAAGAGGTTCCAGATTTTTTCTGATATTGTAAATCTTTTGAAATGTTTTGAAATATTTTTAAACATTCTCTTTGAGTTATGTACTTTTTTCAAAATAAAAAATCATTTTAAATCTACCCAGAAATTTTTATTGTTTTCCTAGTATTTCAAAATTCTTGAGGAACTCCAAATTTTGTTCTTTTCTTTGTAACATTCAGAAACCTCCAGCTTATTTGACTTTTTTCTAAATTAATGCTTATTTAACTGTTCTTTAAGAATAAAAATGAAATACTTTTACCTTCGAAATACAAATAAAAAAATTAAACAATTATAATTGTAACATTCCAAGTTTAAATTTGTCACCCTGAAATTGTGACAATTCATTTTCAAATTGTTTACTATTGAAAATTGTTTTTTTTTATTTCCAAACCAAATAGATTAAAAATGAAATATTTTATACTGAAATAATACATCAAAAAGATTTAGAAATTGAATAAAGGCGTTCATTTAAGAAGCCATTAATTCGAACTTTAAACTTGTGTCACTACTAAGGCTTTGCAATTAAATTAGACAAAATTTTAACGTTAAAATATGTAAATTATATAATTTTGAACAGATCTAGAATCACATTGTAAAATCAATCACTGTTTACTTTTTAATACTCGAACTGCAGTTCACTTTTCAAATTCACTTTCATTTTCAGATTTGTCCCGGTCGCGCGTCTAGCTTAATATTTAAAATAACTTTCATTTTTTTGAAATTGTAATTTTTCGGTTGTAACTTACGGGACAATAATTTTATTCTTTGAAAGATTTTCTACAAATCTTGTTGATAATTTCTACATTCACATCAAAAATGAGAAGGTATTAGTTTTTTATGAAAAATAACTTTTTCGGATTTTATCAAATGTCGACGTTTTGAGGCCCCGTGAGTCAGAAAAACAAGTTTTTACGTCGGGGTCTGTTTGTCTGTCCGGCGTCGTCCTTGTTGTTGTCTGTATACCGGATAATTTTCGAAAGACTGGTCTGATTGGATTGGGCTTCGACACACTGTTCGAGGGACCAAAAAGAAAGATCGAGTTCGTTAAACAGCCATTTTTGACAAAAATCCAAAAAGCTGCAGCTTTTTCAAAAATTTTGAGACCACTTTTTTCAACATTTGAAAATTTTATTGACAGCTATTTATGGTACAAACAAATATGAACAATTTATCCTGACAACTTTTTTTTATAAAACCAAACTTACTAAAGTTAAAGGATTTTCAAAATCCAAAAAACCAAACGAAAATGGACATGTGAAGCAAAAAAAGCTTGATATGGAAAAAAGTCAAGAGGCGAAAAACGCTACTTTTTCAAGGCCCCATGATTACTTTATCACATTTTCATCCATAATGAGAAGAGTTTTATGCGAAAAATGATTTATGCGAATTTCATTAAATTTCGACGTTTTGAGGCTCCTTGAGTCACAAAAACAAGTTTTTACGTAAGTATCTGTGTGTCTCTCTGGCGTCTACGGCGTCGTTATTGTGGTGTGGTTCTCTGTATATCGGATAACTTTTGAAAGAATAGTCAGATTAGATTGTGGTTTGACACACAGATTTTTTTATTTTAAGAATTGTATGTAAAAATTGTACTATTTTTATTTTTATAACAATTATTTTTCTTCAATTAAATATTTGCAATAAAAGTGTTTCGAAGAGATTTTTTAAAAATCTTTCGGGGAATAAAATTAGTATTTATAGGTCGACAAAGGTTTGTTTTCTTTACCAAATTTGGCTTTCGTCTAAATTTTTCCAGTTGTTTTTACTAAGGTACAATTTACATTTGCATCTCGGGCGAAGAAATCCATTCTATTGTTTGACAAATATTCTGTGCAAATTAATATTTTTCACAGAAAATTACCCTGAGTGATAGAACGAAATCGGAAACAATAAGATTTAATTTATTCAGGAATAAGCTTTTTGAACAAAAATGACCTTGAGTGAACCTTTAATATATATTTGTTCATTTTTACAAAAATCAGACGTTATTTTCTTACAAAAAAAATAATTTGTGAGGGGGGGGGGGGGGCAAACTATCAAAAAATAAATAAAACTTGAAGTTGTATGATTTTAATTTGTAACTAAATAATTTGAGAGGTTTCAATTTAAAATTATCGAACACTTTTCATTCAAAAATTCAGATGAAATATTTAAATAGCTTTAAATTTGAAATTATTCAATATATTCTGAAGACTACAAATTTAAAATGTCTAAATTATTAAGGCTTTAAATATTTTTGAAATTGCTCTTCTGGAGACTAAATAGCACTTATTCTTTTATTAAGAAATCACAACCAAAATCGTTAAAAAAAAGTTTTTAAAAGAGTTTTAAAAATCTTAAAAAAGGTCAGAGGTTTTAACAGTTCAATATATGTGATAGAATCTCTTTAAATATGAAATTAGGCTATACTTTTTCATGTTTGAGTTACAATTATTCCATTTTAGAGCTATAAATTACAGTCGTGAAAAACCAATAAAATGTTTTTATTAATTTATATATAAAACAAAAAACCTTTGTATAATTCAACTTAAATGCAGCTGCAAAAATTTAATTTGAAATGCGTTGAATTCAAGGTATAGTTCGAAAAGAAAACTGAAAGCAAAGGATCGACTTTCAAAAGAAGCGAAAGAAAGTGACTCGCTGGATTGCAAATGAAGATAGAAAATGGTGTATTTTCGCATTTTTAAATTTTAAATTCAAACTTTTTCGCCTTTTAACAATTTCGAAAAATTCTGAAAATTAAAACAATAAGGCTGTATTCTGCAAATGAAGCAATTTTAACGTTAAAATTCAAGTTCCTTAACTGAAGGCCTAAAAATTTGCAAATTTTACCATTAGTGTTATATAAATTGTATTGGTATCTTAAAAGAGTATAAATAGTTCTTGAAGTAGTTTTTAAATTTTCTGCAGTTTACCTTTTTTACATACCTAGAAGTCAAAAAAGCCTAACCAATTTTTTCAAATTTTAATCACTGAAATGAATTAGAAAAAAATTGCCAAGACCCAAGAATAAAAATTGAATGTACAGGGAATTTTTTAATTTTTAGTTGAGATTATCTTTAACTTTGTGATATCAAAAATTTCCATACACATTTTTTTTTAATAATACTGTAGGAAAAAATCAACAAGATCGAGCGCCGAAAATATAATTAGAGCAAATTTTCTGTAATTCTATGGGGACGGCTGAAATATCCCGAAAAATAAAATTCCCGACTCGGTAAAACTCTCTGTCCCAAAAAATACAATTCCAAAACTAATAAAATTCCTCAACAGTTTATAATATAAACGGATTTGAAAATTCGCAAATAATAAGACTCCCAAAATAAAATTTTTGCTTATTCAATATACATTATTTATTGAAACTACGATAATAAAATTGTTTGAATTTAAATAAAAATTACACACAAAATTGTACCGACAAATTAATATATAAAAACACGTGTTTTTTTAATTAACATTTCGATTTTTCAGAATAACTTTTGTGATTTAAAAAATATATACATTTTCAACCAAAATATCTTATCCAAAAATATATTTTGTTTTAATTATTATTTTAAATTTAAACAATAATGTGTAAATACTTCAAACATTCAAAAAGTTGTTTCTTTGGTATAAATATTTGATTAATTGTAAAAGAAAAATGCTTTCAACACTTGTTTATCTTGAAATGTCTTTCTATAATATTTTTTTTAAATTAAAAATATGATTTTTCGAGAACATTTTTTTTATAATTAAAAAAAGACGGCACCGAAAACCTGGATCAAGCTTCAGATCTGAAAAAATTCAGCGATACATACATGTCAAACTTTTCTAACCTCAAAACAATTTTCTACTGCTTTACCGTCATATTTTACGAAGAATGAGGAAACAAGAATTCGACTTCGTAGTACGATGAGGGCAGCACCTCGATAGGGCAGAAAATGTGATGTCCTATATATATATAATTCCCCACTCCGACGCCCCGTACCGTATCTAAGTTTATAATATCTTTGACCCTATGCATCGCCCTTACTCTTTCTGTTCTCATCCGGAGAGGTATCGTAGTTTAAACAAATCCAATAGATGGCGCTCGGATCAGGTAGACCTGTCTTTGCATTGTTATGCATAGCAAAAATACTAAAATTCATTTAAAACTTGATAATTTTTATAATTTAACCTTTAGAGGGCCGAAAATTTAAGAGGAAATCGACGTCAGAAAATTATCGCAATAAATTACCCCAAAATTTTTGAATTTTAAAGCCGGGAGGACAACTTACCTATAAAAAGGTCGAATTTTCAACAAAAATATGATTTTTTTTTTAAAAGTTAATTTTCTGCCAAAAGTTAAATTTTCATTAAACCAATTTGTTGGTTATGAAACTGGTATAATTTGAAATAAAAAACTTAATTTTCTACCGAATAGTTCAATTTTTTACAACATTGCTGAATCATCAACCAAATTGGATTAATGTAGACCCAAACAGTTCCATTTTTAATAAAAAATTATTAATTTTTAACGCAGATAATTTGTTATCGGTAGAAAAAGACAAATTTTTAGAAAAACACATGGTTTTTCAATAAGAAAGGAGCAATTTTTAACCAAAAAATATTAATTTTTAATAAAAAATATATATTTAAATCAAAAATGAAATGTTTACCTTGTTAGTTAAAAAAATTAATTCTTATTAAAAAAAAAAACGAATTTTCAACAAAATAGTTACATTTTTAACAAAAGTGTTTAGTCTAAAAATTACTTTATTCGGCGAAGATTAATTTTCTAAAAATAGAATAGTTAAATTTTCGAGAAAAAGAATGAATCTAAAACCAAAAGTATCATTTTTTACAAAGTAGTTTAACTTTTAACCAAGCTTCTGAATTCTTAACGAAACAAGACGACTTTTTAAAAAAATAGTTGCATTTTTTACAGAATAATAAAATTTGCAACTGAATACTAGAATTGTTAACCAAACGAGTTGAATTCCAAGCCACAAATATAATAGTAGACTTTCTACAAAAAAGGATTTAAGCGAAAAAAAAAGAGAAAAGGGGGTTTCTTGAAAACAGAGAAAAAAAGAACAATTCTTTAAAAGTTAATAATAAGGTAACATACTAAATGTTATTCTAAGTTCCTAACTTTTCTTCCACTGACCCCCAACCCCTGTTCAAACTATAGTTTTTAGCATGACCCCCCACCCCCATGCAATTAGTAATTGAATTTACTGACGCCCCTATAAATTTTAGATTTTTGTATTTAATGAAATTATCCTAATAATGTACAGTTAAAAATTTGTTTAGCATAAAATTACACAAGAAAAAATCGACAAGACTCAGAAAATGAAATTATAACAATTAAAAGAATGACAGAAAACAATTATATTGAGACTATACTTAAGAAACTTTATTTTCAATTTTATTTATTTTGGATAAAATATCAATATTACAGAGAAAAGTAACTGCGTTTTACTTTGAAGCATTCGAATGATTTAAAAACTGAAATTAATAACAAAAATTAAATGTCCTCTAATTTTTCTCATTCTCATCATTTATGATTGAGAAGGGATAAGAAAAGAAAGGTCCGACAAGTCCGAAAAGAAAGGGCGAGTTCGTTAAACAGCCATTTTGGATAAAAATACAAATTTTGGGACCATTTTTTTATACATAAAATTTTTATTTACGGTTATTAATAGTACTCAGAAAGCCAAACAATTTATCCTGATGGCTTTTTTTATACAAAAAAAAAATTCTCAGAGTTATAGCATTTAAAAAATTTTTAATATCAATCGAAAATCAAAATGATAAGCCAAACAACGTACGATATGAAAAAAAGTATAGAAAAACATTGATTTTTAAAAGCCCTACAAGATAATCATACAAAAAAAATTCGTTAATAATCACTTCTTGATAAGAGGTGTACTTTTTGTTTTATTAGCGAAAAATAACATTGAAAATTTAAAAAAAACTTCTTGAAAAAATGATACAAGTTACGAAAAAAATGATTTAACAAAAATTATTTACCCGAAAAAGAGCTACAAATTTGTTATGAATTACTTTTTGACAGGACACGTAGTTTTGGTCTTGATCATAAAAATGGTAATAAAAATAAAAATGAAAAATTTGTGGAAAAACAACAAAAGGTATAAAAACAAATTGATAGAAAAAATTTATTCGCCCAAAAAAGTGATACAAATTTGTACTCATTTATTATATTCTTATTATTTATGATAGAGAAAGTATTAGAATTGCCCGAAATTTGACACTACAACATTCCAATTTTGAACCAAATTACGCAAAATACGACAAAAAGTCTCAAAGAGAAATGATAGGTTTTGAAAACTCCTACAAATTTTCTTTAAACCACTTTTCAGTGGGACTCGTAATTTTGTTTTGTCGTAAGTAATATATGCAGATAATCGAAAATTCCAACCTTACCCCAAAAGACGCGAGATACGTAAACAATCTAAAAGAAGACTTGTAGGATATTTTGTTTTATACACGTCTAAAAAATAATATGAAAACCAAAATCCTATTATTAGCATAACAACGCGAGATAGAGAAAAATGTCTAAAAAAAGGATTGTATTTTTTAAGTTTATTTTAAGGTGGTTCAGAAAATATAAATTTACAACTGCCTGTCAAAAAACAAGTGCGCAGCGCGAGTTTAATGATAATATTGTGTACCTCAAAGCCGACAGAGCTTTGAGAAACTTAATCTTTGACTATACTTATTTAAGCAAAAAATTCAGAATATGAACAAGCATATAAATGCTGAGACCCAAAGAGATATTTTTGATAAAGTTTCATTCAAGCATTCTAGATGCAAAGAATAAATATCTGAGCGCGAATCGCGGGAATCAAAAGACACGCGCCCCAGGCGCGCTCAAACTTGCGAGCCACGGGCACAGCGCATGATGAGAATGTGCCCACGACGATAAATAGTTCATTTACGGATTATTTTATTACAAACTAACAATATAGAGATAAATGTTTTTGAAACTTTCCAATAATTTCTGACCTTTTACCTTAAATTGAGAAATTTAAGGCGAAATATTTATATATTCTGATCAACCACTCGAGTAATAAAATATTATATGAAAAAATAAAATAAAAAATAATTTTATTATATAAGTTTATCGTTTCATTATAATTTATTTAATTCATAATTAATTACACAAATATACAAATTTACGAATTATTGTTTAGTTAAATTAATAATCGTGAGGGAGACGGTATTCTTATAAAATTCAACTCTACATCTAAAAACTCCAAATCGCTAATTATACATGCGAGAACGCTATACGATCATATTCATTAAAAAAATTAATTATTTTAAATTTCAACTCAATATATTTATCAATTAAAACTTTTAATATCTTCAAACGTATAGTTTCATTTAGTAGAATTTCTACTGCGATACAATTACATTTTTATTCAATTTAAAAGTAAATCTTATGCATCTAAATATTTTCTTTATGCAAAATTTATTCAAATAATTGATTCTTTCATTGAAAATAATAAATCAAAATTCTCAATATAAAATTTGTATTTTATATTTTTAAGTATTTAGTATTTACCGACTTAGTAGCGGCTATTTGATGGACTTGTTCGACGGGTGAAGGTTGCAGGGGCAAAGTAGTTGGTTGGGTGCGATCTTCGGGTTGAGAGGCATGGGGGGATCGGGCCGTCTACAATTAGTTCCTCGAACTGTACACGTGCCGCATCTAGGCTTATAATATCTTTGGCCTGCCTGCAGCGGAGAGGCAGACAGAGGTATGCACCCTGAGGAAGCAGAGTTTGGAAAGAATTTCTGTCAGGGACCTGTAGGTTCACTTACTTTTACTGACGGGGGCCAACGCTAGATAGCGCTGATTTGGTAGTAAGTCCTCAAAACGATACATGGGAGTGCCATCACTATAGTCCTTTTAATTTAAGAGCGGAAACTTAGGCGTCGCCATGACACTTAGCGGATATTTAAAAATTTCGGTCATATTTTTGGTAAAATGTACATTATTGTACCTAATTTTAATGTAAAAGTGAATAAAAATGAAGTGCCAGGTGCTGAATTATTGCATAAAAAGGTGAAAGAAATACCATTTGTCAGTTAAAAAGGTGTTTAAAATGCAGAAAACAATGTACCAAAGGAAAAAAGCAGCAACTTATTGACTGGTATGTGGAATGCAGCTTATGTTTACACTGCGTATAGTCGTAAGGCTTCAACAGTGAGAAAATAGTATTTTGCATAAAAGTAAAATAATTTTTTAGTTTGAACATTTTTCTCTGAAAACTTGTACTGTAAATTCATTTTTTGACTAGGAATTTTACAAATTTTGAGGAAAATAATACATCCAATCACTTAAAATATTACGAATGTCGTATCACACGATAATTTACACTAAGCTCAATTAAGAATTTTTAGAAATGTTTATTATTATTATATAATAATTTATTTTAATGCGTGAATTTGCAATGTAAGTAATTTTAAAATGCAGGTTTGGAAGACTAGAAAGAATTAATAATTCACAGGGTTTGAATTTGAACATTTTTGATAAAAAAAACGTGTTGAGTTGAACAACTGTAAATAGATGTAAATAATGTCATGACTTTTTTTTTAATAAACTGCAGTCCGAGTATAAATAATCGAAAAATACTGCCTTTCAAAAGACGATTTTAATCTCATGCTCGAAATTAAAGAAGGTACATGCAGATTTTAATTTTCAATATTGCATTGTTTAAATGAGAGAACGTTAGTATTTAAAGAACTTTAAACATCTGATTAAAGCTTCATAAAATATTTGTAATGAAAATAAGTTCAAATTAATAGAATAAAATCAGCAAATGTAAGTATCTTTGTTTACATCCTTTATGCTTGAAAAATACTCGTCTCTGCGCGCACATAACCTCACCCACATATTACTTTTACTACATTTCGCGCAATTTTTAATATGCTTTTTAAGTAAACCATCGGGAATTTCACCCTTTCGATATATTAAACAGGGTTTTGGAAATATAATAAAATAAGAAGCACATTCCAAGTAGGACTTGGACCGACTGTCACATTTGCACTTTCCAAAACAGCACCTTTTGTGCGCACCAACCTTTCTTTTCTCAATGGATTTTCCCCTGTCCTATCAGACATTTCTTTTGGGAAGTTTTTTAACTTCCAATTGTTCGAAATAGTTTTTTTTCGTCAATGTTTACTATTCCCACATAAGTTTCAGTCAAAATTGACCGAAAATCACTTGGAAGTTCTATATACCTTTAGCGCTTGCGTAATTTCGTTTTCTTAAATGAAAAGGTCTATGGGCTGATCGACATCACGGAGTATTAGTGCTTTTCATTTAGGAGCGGAAGCTTAGGCGCCGCCATGACGCGTAGCGGGCATTTAAAAATTGCGGACATATTTTTATTAAAATGTACACAATCATACCTAATTTTAATGTAAAAGTGAATGAAAATGAATGAAAATGATGTGCCAGGTAATGAATTATTGCATAAAAAGGTGGAAAAAATACCATTTATCAGTTGAAAAGGGGGCTGAATGCAGAAAACAACGTACCATAGGGAAAAAGCAGCAACTTATTGACCGGTATAAAAGTCATGTAATAAATTACATTTAATTACATGTATAACTTTTATTGCATTTCACGTAATTTCTAATATGTATTTTAAATGAACCCTCGGGAATGTCACCCTTTAGAAATATTAAACAGGGCTTTTGAAATCTAATAAAATAATAATGGCATTCCAAGAAGGACTTGCACCGACTGTCACTTTTGCACTTTACAAGAAAACACTTCTTCTGCGCACCAACCTATTTTCTTTTCAATGGATTTTCTCCTCGTATATTAGACATTTCTTTTTTGGGAAGTTTTTTAACTTGCAATTGTTCGAAATAGTTTTTTTCGTCAATGTTTACTATTCCCACATACGTTTCAGTGAAAAATCGACCACAACTCTCACGGAAGTGCTATATATTTTTCGCGGTTGCGCAATGTTGTTTTCTTAAATGAAAAGGACTATAATCAGAAGATCGATCTTCGTATACAGTGTCTCCAGGACGTGGGATTTTGCGGCCCCCACCACTCTCCCATGTAGGAGCGACGCATTCAAACGTAGCGTGTCGGTGAGTCGGCTCTGCTACATGTTGCGCAGGCCAGCCTTCTGTAGAGCCGAAAATGCACGAGCACCAGTCCGAGCCCCCCCCCCCCCCCCCCCCCCCCCCCCCCCCCCCCCCACTTCACGATTCATTTTGGTGGCTAACTGGCTATTTTGAGGAGTTTTTAAGTAAACTGAATTTCGCAGGGTGTCAAGAGAATGAAAATTCAGGCAATTTTGCTATGTTCTATAATTTTAGAAAAAAAATAAGAAAATTAATTCTTATCAAGCCTTTTTGCGCAATTGTGTTACAGTTTAAAAAAAATTTATTTTGGTTTAAAAAATGTGCTTTAAAATTTGCGTAAGTTTAAAAGATATTCGGGAATATTGAAACGATTAAAAAATAATTAAAATTTGTAAAGATTTTTTAAAGAATTTTTTAAGGTTTCACGAAAATGAAAAAAATTCTTTTAGGTTTCTACGAATAATTAATATAATTTTTTATTTTGAAAAATTGATTTTAAAAAATTGCAATACATTTTAAACTATGTTTAAAATGTTCAATAAAGAATCTGAAGATTTTAAGGCAACATTTTTCATTTTGCCGAATTTTAAAGAAAATCAGGAAAAATTTAAATAGTTTTTAATGATCAGAAAGCTTAGAAGGTCCGACAAGATAAGAAAGAGAACTTTTTCAAGATTGGTAGGAAAATTTTTAATGACTTTTTATTTAAAAAACGTACTTTACGAGAATATTAAAAAAGGTTTTTTAACATGTGAAAGGATTCCCTAAAATTTAGAAGTAGAGTGTAGAAGATTTTAAAGCAAAATGTTTCAATTTGATGAGATTATAATAAATAGTTTAAAAATCTATTTTTAAATTTGTGTAAGTTTAAGAGATATTCAGAAATTTTCAAAGGATTCAAATATAATTAAAACTTGTAAAGATTTTTCAAGAATTTTGTAAGTTTTCACAAAAATGAAAAAAATTATTTTAGGTTCCTAGAAATAATTAAAATAGTTTTTTATTTTGAAAAATGTGTTTTAAAAGAAAATTAAAGAAAATTTTTAAACACATCAAACAATTACCTAAAATTTCGAAAAAGAGTGTAAAAGATTTTAAAATCAAAATTTTTTAATTCGATAACATTGTAATATGTAAATAGCCACAGCTTTCTCCTTTGAATAAATAAGCAGCCTCTATATTAAAGGGCATTAGGGCCACTAAGTTAGTTCTAATCTTGACTTGACTCTGTAACTATAGTAAATAAAGGCACGTGACATCTCACTAGAGATATCACATATTTTTAAAAACACCTTTGAGCCTTTTTCACCATAACATTTTGGCGATCCTGCCAGGATCCGTTTAAAGAATATTTCAAAGGAAAGCATTCTCTACGGAGAAACATTAAAGTCTTCCCCTTCTTATAAGTGACGGAGGCCTGGAAAACGAAGAGAATAAAAATCTATAAAATTAATAAAAAACGAACTCCGGACTGTACTACGGACAGCCCGAAAACATTGAGCCATACTACTGCTATTGAAACTAGTGTCTGAAATTCAGTAGGGCCTATTCTACGTAGAATAGCAGTAGGAAAACTCAGGAAAAATAAAACTGAACGAGGCCCGCAATCAGGCAGAAGAGGCACCTGTCTAGCTACAAGAAACTGATCGAGTTAGCCACATTTGACTCAACAGGTACCAGCAGTAACAGCTTGGAGACACGTCACCAGCCGAACTAGGAATCCAGACAGTAAGCGGAAATTCTACGGATCTTCAGCAATTGTCAAAAGACAACGTTCACTGTAAGTTTTTGTTAGTAATAAGATTGAAATTGTAAAGAGTATAAATCCTCTTTGTGGTCTGAGGAAGGTAACAAACCTGAAATAACACATTTCTTGTTTGGTGAGGTAAAGTTTTACAATTTCACGTAGGGTATACTCCTGGTGCTCCAGAGCACTGCCCTTCGTCAAAAATATAAATAAATTACTTTAAAATCGTCAGTATTGTAGTAGAACGATACGACGCATTTTATTGTATTAAAGGGCAAGGTCCAAACTACACAAAAGTGTCACGCGATAATTACAACCGATAAAATAGAAACTAAGTACACTCACACTGATAGAGTAGAGCATTAGAAAAACTTCCATTCTGGCTTATCGGATACCATTAACATACGCGACGGAGGATTCTGACAGTGACTTGTACGAACCACAGTACATTACGGCAATGATCTCCCCCGCCCCCACTCGCGCTCAGTCTCCCTCAAGGGAAGAAATTCCAGCATTCTTACTCGATGCACTTGAAGAAATTAAAAAAAGCATAAGCACTCTGGTTATAAATCAATCAGCAGCAGCAGAAAATATCTCCATATTAGCAAGAGAGAACGACCAGAGAATAAAAGAAGGACAACAACTAGAACCTCAAGCACCACACCGGCACGAGGGAATACCAGCTAAAGATATCATTAGAGCCATTAAACCTATAAATGAACAAGACGATATGGGCGTGGAAGATTTTATCAAAATAATAATGAGGACAAAAAGTCAGTGTTCCCAACCACAACTATTACTAGATTTTATTTTAGCTAAAAAAATCACCGGTAATGCTTACAAAGCCATACGCTACACCCCTATAAACACTTTCAACGATTTGTATGAAGCCCTAAGACAAAATTTAAAGCAAACGGGCTTAATTCTATCCATTAAAAGTAAAATGGAATCGTGTAAACAGGGTCCAAATGAAACTATCCAGAACTTTTCTTTACGCTTTAAACAAATACTGAACGAATTAAACTACGCGGTGCAAGCATCCTCGGAAGGGCCTGAAAGTCAACTCAGATTAGAATTCGAAGAAAAAGAGGCAATCAATCGGTATATGCTAAACCTAAAACGAGAAATTGGAATTCAGGTACGGGCAATGAAGCCAATAACATTAATGGAAGCCCAAAAAGAGGCAGCAGAGTATGAAATCTGGCTAAAGGAATCACAGTCCATTAGAAATATACCCATAGCACCTCGACCAACTCCCAGGTTTATTCAAAGACCTTTGCCACCTCCCAGAATAGCAGCCAACACAACAGCAGCCACCGGAGCTAAAGCCCTAAATCAAACCCTGCCTTTAGAGGATAGAGCAAAGATGTCTTGCCGCAAATGAGGCAAACTAGGCCATTTTGCTTCCCAATGCTTTAGCAAACAAAATTTTCATCAAGGTCAATTCCCGACAAGACCGCCACAAGTAAGAAACATCCAGGAAGAAGAATTCTTAGAGAACCAGGAGATGACGGAAGAAGAAATTCTGGAACACGAGGACTACCTGGAACAAACAGAATCAATGCAGTTTCCGGAAGACTACAATCTATCAAGGGAAGAGGTTGTAGAGGAGAGTATAGGTTACAAGTTGACTCCGGAGCAGCCATAAGCATAATAAAAGAAAATTCGGTACCCCAAGTTGTAAGTAAAATCAAATACTCAAAGAAATTTCTAATGGGAAATGATAACCAGGAATCCATGAAGCCGTATATTTAAACTATTTCGGGAAAAAACATTTATTTCACATAGTAGATCAAAACTTTCCATTGCCCGAAGACGGAATACTAGGACTAACCTTCCTCAAAAAATTCCCCAAGTACGCTTTAACGCCAACACGCTTGATAATTTAAAATAAAAAATTACCCTTACATGATGACGGAGAATTCATAGCACCTATGGAAACCAAAATATGTAGAATTAAGAGTGTCAAAAATCACATAGATATCTGGATAGAAAACCAAGATAATATCCCGGACGGGTTATATACGATTAGAAATAACGAGATACAGGTACCATTTTTTAATTACTCAAGACAACCAACTAAAATACCCGATGAAATTAAATACGAAAAGATAAAGACAATCAAGACTACTCCACTCCAATCGGAAAGGGAAAAACCCCACAATACTTAAGACCAATTGCAAACACTATTAAAAACGTCTAATATCAATCACATGGGAAAAGAAAACCAAGAGACAATAAAGAAAATCTTACTAAAATACAAACAGGCGTTTGTACTACACGGAGACCCACTGCCATGCACAATGTTAAACGAGTATGAGATTATCCTAAATTCAGGTAAAGTAATAAACCTTAGATCACATAAATTACCTGAAAAACATAGAGAATTTTCTCTAGAGGAGACTTAAAAACTATTGGATAAAAAGATAATAAGACACTCACAATCCCCATTTAACTCCCCATTATGGATTGTTCCCAAAAAAGGGGGAAAATTGAGAATGGTCATAG
>NC_046665.1:4752496-4754384 GCF_010883055.1 Belonocnema kinseyi | reverse complement strand
ATTTATAATAATAATCATTAATCCACCCTAGCCTTCAGATCGAATAAAACGCGGAATGAACCAAGTTGGATTAAAAAGAATGTATTGAATGAGTGCTTTCTACCAGGGATAGATTAATAGTGATAACAAAACAATAAAAGGAATTACTCTTATAAATAATTGCATTAGAAATATTTATTAGAACCATTGTTAACCCAGGTGCCTGGTTATGTGATTTCAATCACATTAAATCACAGAGGATCCCACTAGATTTTTGAATCGGTTCTAGAATAATTCTCCAATCAGCAGCGGAGTTGTGGGAATCATCGGAAACATTGCTGACAACGCCATCCCCGGCCATAACACGCTCACATTGCGACGCCATCTGTATGTTACAATGTTAATGAATGTGAATTTAAAAATATTTCGTAGTTGTTGATCAGTTTCATGGAGAATAAACGTATTAATGCAAATGGTTGATTTCTAAATAAGTAACATGTGCTTTCAAAGACAAAGGAAATGTTCCTATAAAAATAATATAAGATTAAAATAGACTGAATTTGAATGGAATTTGAATAGACTGCATTCGGAAATTACTCTTTCATTTAATGAGAAAATTGGTGTATTCGTTTATTGTCTTACATATCCTTACGCGTCTTTTATTGTTAGTACTTTAATAAAAAAATTAAATAAAACGGTTTTTTGCAAACAATAGTATTGAATTTCTATTGATATAACTACTTTGAATCTTTTCCTGAAACCACCCTCTTATCTTACACTTATCTATTATTACAGAAAATTACGTATTTGCCAATATCTTTCCCAAATATTTGAAAACATATAATGTTTCACTTCTATTAATAATAAATATAGTAATAATACTTGTATTCTTCATGATGGTGTGAAACTGTAAAATGCCTACAACGTTTCAATAGATTAGGTTAGATACTCTTCGAAACATTATGTTCAAGAAATGTTTTTCATCGATTTTTTTATGTAACAAATACATACGTAATTGCTGTCTACTCAATCTGCAAAGTGTGAACAATTAAAATGAACAATATTTTTGCAAAAAATAATGTGCGCAAACATTTTTTAAGCAAAACCAAATCCCACCGTAGAGGTTAAGGAACACTTTTAAACGTGAAAGTTTTCCCACAAGTTATTTAATGTGACGAATATTGAAGAATTTATATCAAATAAACGCAAAAACAATAAGCAATTCAAATTTAGTCTTGAAATTCAAAAAAATATCGTTACCATTTGTTAACGGAGCAATTCCTCTACTTTACCCGAAATTTCTACCGTAACCGGTAATTTCACGTAACGACCCAACACAAGTACAAAGCGTCTCGAGTTTTGCCTGTGGTAACTGTGCATTTGTTGCCAGACTTAAGAGTTTAAACCCAATGCTCTAAAGAAGGGGACATGCGGACTGTGATTTGCTATCTCCTTGTCTCCAGCGAGAAATCTGCGAGTGAGTGCCGTGTTGAATGACAACTAAATATTGAGGTTATCTTCCTGTAAATATTGTCAATTGAGTTTGTCAATATACGTACTTACTTATTTCTGTGTGTTTTGTACAGAATTAAGTTGACTAATTGTGATCTAGAAAGTATGGGTAAGTAATACAGATTTAATTGTAACCAGTAAATGATATAAAATGTGCAGATAGAACAATGTGACAGTATAATGTTAGGTAATATGTTGTGGTTGTCAAGCACTGGCACTCACTCGCACACTTCTCGCGGAAGAAAAGGAAATAGTAAATCACAGATCGCATGTCCACTTCCTTGTGAGCATTGTGTTTAAACGCAATAAATGTACAGTTACCGCAGTCAGAACGTATGTACGGACAGTGTCTCCAGAACACTGATCCCAGATTTGAAACGAGGTTCACTCCAATGCT
>NC_046665.1:4745987-4752396 GCF_010883055.1 Belonocnema kinseyi | reverse complement strand
CGAGCTAACCTCAGAATACATGTTTAAGAGTGCCAAATCTCTCGAAAATACAGTTGGTGGGTAGTGGTGTTTCCTATATTTGTAGGGGGGTGGGGGTGGATGGGGGTGGAGGGTAGTCCGTTTAGCGTTCAATCGACTCGGGTACTTATAAGATACTACCATGATTTTTTCAGATTTTTTGGTCCAAAAATAAATTAGGCCAAAAACCGGCCTTACCGACCCTCCCCCTTTATAACTAAAAAAGAAAACTTTTCAAGAAAAAAAAGTGTCAACAAAATTGTTCAATTTTCATCTATAGAAACGAGTTTTAAACTAAAAAAAAATAAGTATTAGATCAAAAAGGGACTAGTTAAATTTTCAGACAAAAAATGGAATTTTAACGAAAGAAATTATATTTCAACTAAAATTATAATGATTCAACGAAAAATTGAATAGATAAATTTTCAGTTGAAAAATAAGTATCAACCCCAAAAAATCAAAGTTTCAACAAAATATTTAAATTTCCAAGCAAAAAATTTAATTTGCAAACAAATAGTTTAATTTTCGAACTAATAACTTTCTACCGAAAACAGAATTTCAAAATCAATTTTAAAAGAACAAAACTTTTTGTTCACAAAATCGATAAATTTTCAACAAAAAGAAGTTTCATTAAAAAATGCATTTTCATCCAGAGAAATGAATTCTTGCTTAAAATAGATGAATTTTTAAACAAGAAGAATAATTTTCTACCAAAAAATAAGAATTTTTGACTGAGAAAGGTCAATTTCCTACCAAAAAAATTCAACCAAAAATGATACAGTTAAATTTTTAGTATAAGAAAGGAATTTTATTTTAAAATGTGAGACGCAAAGGGAATCTACAGTGAACGACAATCCTAGTCGAGCAAGGTAAAGGTTTAAAGGTTTTCGTCGATCTTATGACTAATTTTGCGTTTTTCGATAAAATATGATCCAACTGGGTTATTTGAACCCCGAATTCAGAATCAGTGATCCCAAAAAACATAAGGATATGCTGGATAAGTCCACCGGGGATGAAGATATATATTTTTTTTTTTGCAAAAATATGCTCGAAAAACCGCTGTTTTCGTCGATTTTACCTCTATTGTTGCATTTTTCGATCAAATATGAGCCAACTAGGTTATTTCGACCCCGGATTCGGGTTCAGCGACCCCTAAAACATAAGGATATGCTCATTTAGACCACCGGGCATGAAAATTTTTTTTGTTGCAAAAGTATACAAGAAAAATCGCTGTATTCGCCGATTTTACGTCTATTTTTGCGATTTTCGAAAAAGTATGAGTAAAATTGGTTATTTGGACACCGGATTCGAATTCAGCGACCCCAAGAACATATAGATATGCTAGTGTCGTCTGTCGGACAGACCACTTTTTTTGTGTGCCGGTTTTATTAAAATGCTACAAAGTCTTACCTTTACAATTTTATTTTTCTCTTTTTATAATCATCAGATATTTCTTCATAAAATAAATTTTGTTGGATTAATTTTACAATTATTCACAATCAATTTCAATCACAATTTTTTTACAATTACAATAAAATTGTAAAAGCTACATTTTGTAATGTTGAGATAAGTATTTCAAGGCATTAAAGATTTTGTAAAGATTTGATATACAATAAAATAAGTATTATCAGTTTGTTTATGAATATAGATGTAAATAATTATTATAATATTTTTAAGAAAATTAAAAAAAAAGATTTTAGAATACATCAGATGTGTCAGAAAAGATCCTAGGAGATTTTTAAGACATTGTAGAAAAAAATTTCCTTATAATCTTCTAAATTTTCCCAATCATTTTAAGAAACTGTTTATTCTCCTGAAACCTTCCGAGATTCTTATAAAGTTCCTAAAGTTTATCTTGCGTTTTTAAACCACTTCTAAAGTTTAATTTTTTTTTAATCTTATCAAGTGTACTAAATACTTCCTAGAATTCACTTGATTATTTACTTTTTATTAACTTTTTAATCTTATCTAATTGAAGCATTTTGCTTTAAAATCTTTTACACTCTTCTTTTGAATTTTAGGAAATCGTTTGACGTGTTTAAAAATCTGCTTGATTTTTTTTATTACATTTTTTTGAATAAAAAATTATTTAAAACTTTCATACGATTATTAGAAAAATAATTATGTGTTTCTAATCTTGTCAGACCTTCCAATCTCTAATCTTTAAAAATTATTCAAATTTTTCCTGATTTTTTTTTTAATTCTGCAAAATTAAAAAAAAAACTTTAAAGTTTTTCAGATGCTTTGAGAATTTTTGAAATCTTTCGCAATGTTTTGAAATGTTTAAAAATAATCTTTTCAAATTAATTGTTGCAAATAAAAAATTATGTTAATTTTTCCTTTAAAAATGTTTACAAGTTTTAATTACTTTCGAATCGTTTCTAAATTTTTGAATATCTCTTAAACTTATTTAAATTTAAAAGAATTATATTCCTTAATTTTTCTAAAGTTAAGTAACATGGAAAAATTACAACATTTTGCTTCAAAATATTTTACGTACTTTTTAGACATTTTAGGAAATAATAAAAAATGTTTTGTAATCTTTTTTCATTTTTCTGTTAGAATTCATTCCAAAACAATTATTTACATTTTTAGAATAAACTTTTTTTAAATCTCATTTAACTTATTCCAAGTTATCTGTTTTGAATTTTCAAAATTTATGTAATTACTTATTCTAATTGGAAGTAATTGAACCTCTTGTGATTAAAAACGGGGATTCCGCTTGAGAAGAAATGTGCTGAAATTAATTTTTTTTTAATCATTCGAATTTCAGTCTTAAAGACTGATAACTGTACACAATTTCCAGGCGCCTCTTTCTTATTCTTTTACAAAAATTCCTGGGTTTTTCAGTTTTTTAAATCAGTTTATCCTACGTTTCTAAAACTCCTCTAAAGTTTAAATTTTTTTTAAATCTCATCAATTCTACTTAATATTTATTGAATTTATTCGAATATTTCCCTTTTTTTAATTTGTAATGTTGCTATGGTGAAAAAGGCTCAAAGGTGTTTTTAAAAATATGTGATATCTCTAGTGAGATATCACGTGCCTTTATTTAGTATAGTTACAGAGTCAAGTCAAGATTAGAACTAACTTAGTGGCCCTAATGTCCTTTAATATATAGGCTGCTTATCTATTCAAAGGAGAAAGCTGTGGCTATTTACATATTACAGCCCCCTTTTTGGATTGTTTTTAGTCTCTAAAATCCTAAAATTTTAAAGATCTAAGTGTGATTATTTTCGGTACAGAAACATTAGTATTAATCATTGGAACTGCCTCTTGTCGGTGTACAGTATTGGCTTTGTTTCCAAAACTACAATTTGTATAACAGTTGCCTATTAGACGTTTCACAAGATCAATTATAGCGTTGAACAGTCCTAATTTATACATAGTCAAGAAGGTAATTATACCTAAAGATGTGTATCCTAAATATCTTAACCATTCTAAAGCATTTTGTTTCCATGTTTGGACTCGGTAATGACTTGAAATCGTGTCTAAAATGCTTTCGGCGTTTTCTAGACTAAGGTGTGTGTTGCGTAGCGTATTTGAGTCGATAATATTTGGTAGTAAAATCATTTTGTTCTTTATTAAAGTCATGTCGGGTATGTCTAGGTCGTATGTTAAATTCAGTTTTACTGTCCGCGTCACATTTAGGTCGTTATTTCTAATATTCAATGAAATTCTTGGCGACATAATTTTGCAATTTTGTCCGGTTATTAAAAATGTTCCTATATTAATGGTTTGGGAGTCCATTGAGTGATTGGGGCAGATGAAGTCGATTTGCTCCGTTTGGGTAAATATAGCTAGGTATCCATTTGAAATTGGTATATAAGTCTCTGGCTGTAGTAAAAATGTTTCTAATTTACATTTACCTTTAGATTGGGTGTTAAGGAGACTAGCGTCGCAAGTATCCTGTTGATAAGTCAAGAAGTCAGGTTGCTGTCTCTTGCATACTTTAATTCCTTCCACTGATTTACATTTACTTAAACTTTCTTTATCAGTTGGTTCATAGATGTACCTTCCGGTGAGGAGATATTCATGATCCAATATGATACTCGTAAAAGTCCCATATTTTTGTTTATTAAGGAGAGGTATTATTCTTTCGATAGTTAAGATATCGTTTTTTAATACCGGTAATTTTATAATGTATATTAAACAGTCTTTTTTTGTCAGTATATTGATATCTGCTGAGTCAATTATTCTTTGATAGTTTCTTGTCCTTCAAAGTGGTATCTTGTCTTATACTGAGTTTCGAATTCTTGGATGGTGGATTTTAGTATTGCGAGTGTGACTATTGTTGGTTCAATCATTCCATGTTTACCGATGTTAATTGCGTTTAAAGCGGTCGACAGGTCTTCACTCATCTCGGAGATGAAGATCTCGAAGGTTGTTATCTTATCCTGTAATAGGAGTTGTTTTCGGTTTTCATTTGACGAGTTTACTAATTGCTTCATTAATTGACTTTCGGCCATGAGCCTGCCGTTAAGACTTTGCATATCTTGTGAGGAACTATCAAGAATTAGTTTAATGATCTTCGTGTTATTTTTGACAATTTCGGCCACCCTTTTATTATCCGAATAGAGTTGATCAAATTCGTAGTTAACTTGATCTATGTCGTTTTGGGATAATGTACCGAAAAGTGTTTTCGAAATATCTCCAACAAAATTGAATAAATCTCTTCTGAATCTAGTTTTCCCCATAATATTATGTAATAAAATTTCTTTTGTTTTCAATCGATTGTACCTGTAAACCATACTATTAACAGTTTTTTTAACTGGGCATTTACTATCGCAATTTTGGACTAAAAAGTCCTTTAATTTGTTAATGTTATATATTCTCTCATGAGTATTGGTGAGGTTAATTCCGATTATCAGTGTCCATTGATCTTCGTAAATAGTAGCTAAACCGAGTTCCTCTTTATATAGGTTAGTCGTCAGCGGCTCGATTCTCACTTGAGCTCTGGCCAGGGTTATTATTGTCAGTAGGGATAGACTGACCTTCATCTGAAAAATAAGGCATGACGTTGTCAATATGTACTTGTACTACCTTATTTTTTGTTAGGATTTTAAGATTGTTGTTGTCCAGAATGTTAATTATTTTATAAGAACCTTTCCAGGAGGGATCTAGTTTGTTGGTCTTGTATTGTTTTTTTACCTTAACCAACTGATCTACTTTATACAGTGGGTGATGATTTATAATTTTCGCGTCGAGGTATTTTTTTGTCTTTTCATTTTCTAGACTAATTCTTTCCCTGGCTCTGGATAGAATTATCTCGTGCTTTTTCTTCCATTTTCTAATTAATTCTTGGTAAGTTATATTCGGGTTTTGCTGGACGGTTGATGGTAGATTGGGTTCTCTTCCGAAGGTAAGTTCAAACGGTGAGAATCCAGTAGTTTGATTTTTTGTTGTGTTTACGACAAAATTCATAAATTTTAAGTTATCATCCCATTCTTTGTTATTTTCTGCCAGAGATGTTTTGATTAAATTTCCGAGCGTCGAATGCATTCTTTCGATGTTTCCGTTTGATTGTAGGTGAAAAGCCGTCGTTTTGATATGTTGTGTTTTGAGGGCTTCTTCGAACTGTTGCATTACGTCAGAGATGAAGTTTTGTCCTTGGTCAGTTAATATTGTTTTTGGTGCTCCGAAGGTGTAAATGTAGTGATCAATTAATTGTTCAATTATATGTTTAGTGGTTTCATTTTTTAAAGGGAGTAGTAATGTATATCTGGTTAATCGGTCTTGTATACTCAGTATATACTTATTACCTTTAATTCTTTCTGGGAGAGGTCCATAGATATCCATGGCTATTTTATCGTTTGGTTTTAAAGGGATATCAGGGATTATACCCTCCATCTGATATTTAATTCTTGTCGTTTTATTAAGTTGACAAATGGGGCAATGTGTTACATATTTTTTAATGTCGTTTTCCATATTAGTCCAATGTCCTAATTTTTGTGCCTTTTCTAAAGTGTTTTGTTCGCCCATGTGACTTGCGTGTGCTTCTTTCACAATTGCTTCTTTTTCTTCCTTTGACAATTCTCTTGTGTTGACGAAGCACATTGTGAATGAGTTTTCTGGGTAGTATGTTGATAGAAATTCTAACATTTCTTGGAGTGACTCTTTTTCCAAAGGGGAAATGAAAGGATCTCCTATAATGTTTTCCATCATTTTTCTATTGCGTTTGGTTTTATCTTGATTTTTCCTGGAATGGGTTTTAATCGCCATTGCATAAAATCAGTGTGCAAATTTTTTGAATCGGATTGTGTTTTTGGTTCCCTTTCCCTTCCTATGCCTGTTTCAGGTGAGGGCTCTCTCATTCTTTTGTGTGGTAATTTTATTTTCTCTTTTTCTTGTAGTATTCTATCTTCTCTAATAACTGGCGTATCGAATATTT
>NC_046665.1:4743928-4745887 GCF_010883055.1 Belonocnema kinseyi | reverse complement strand
AAGAGATTGGGATTTTAATATTTCCAGATTTCGATGCTGGTAATTCTCATGATTTGAATACTTTGCGCGCCTCTTTATAGGAGTATACTTTGAGGTTACGTTGTTTCAAGTATAAAATATAAATAATATAAATATTAATACTACTATATATAAATATATACACATACTATTAATGATAATATTATGATTATGTTAATTTAATAGTCTTATTTATATCTTGAACCGCATTTGAAAGAAATTTCAGAAATTGGCGATTTTGGAATTCATCGCGTTTGGATAAAAACTCAATTATTTGGTTGAAAAATTAATTATTTTGTTGAAAATGTAACTATTTTGTAAAAGTCCTCTTTTCTATCAAAACTTCATTTGCTTTGTTAATTTTTTTTTATTTGAAAGTTCATCTCTTTCGTTGAAAATACATTTCTGAAACTGAAAATTTAAAAAATTTAACTATTTGGTTGAAATTAATCTTGGTCGAAAATTCACCTTTTCCTTTGAAAATTTAACAATTTTGTTGAAAATTTGATTTTTTTTTCTTGTTCAATTCAATTTTTTATCACGTTTTTTATCTGGAGATTGAACGATTCCATTTTTGGTTGAAATTTCATCCTGTACATTGCATTAGTTAAATCACAAATTCTTTAATACAAAATTAATGTATTTGTTTTCGATCAAAGGGTTAAACTTTCAACCAAATAGTTAAAATTTCAACCATAATTATAAAACGTTGTTAAAAAAAAGCATATTTTTTTGCAAAGTAGTTCAACTCTTAGTGAAATAATCGACTTTTAAACCCAAGAAGATGTACAATTGATATTTCAACCAAACAATTGCATTTTTGATCAAAAATGATACATTTTCAACCGAAAACATTACATTTCTACTAAATCAGGTCAATTTCCAACAAAATACATGAACTTTCAACGAAATCATTTAATTTCAAAGTCAACATATCTATCTACAAAAAAGCTGAATTTTTAACCCAAAAATATGGTTTTTCCAGCAAAATTTTAATTTTTGACCTAATAGTTTAATTTTCTATCAAATAGTTGACTTTTAACGCCCAAAAGATGCATTTTGTACAAAAAAGTAAAATTTTTAACAAAAAAGTTTTTAAAAAAATCTACAAAAAAAGCTGTATTTTAAACCAAAAAATATGATTTTTCAAGCAAAATTTTAATTTTCGACTAAATAGTTTAATTTTCTATCAAATATTTAACTTTTAACGCCCAAAAGGTGCATTTTTTACAAAACAGTAAAATTTTTCACAAAAAAATTAATTTGAAGGCAAATAATTGAATTCTCAACTATAATTATGAATCCTTAATAAGAAAAAATTAATTTGTTTAATAAGTAGTTCAACTTTAAGTGAATACTCTAATTTTCCACCCAAAATTATGATTTTGATTTTTAACAATAAAGTTGCATTTACAACAAAACGACTTTGCAACCGAAAAATATTTACAGTTGACATTTCAACCGAAAAATTTAATTTTTAACCAAAAAGTATAAATTTTCCATAAAACAATTTAATTTCTACAAAGAAAGACGAAGTTTTAACAAAATACATGATTTTTTAAACCAAAAATGGTATAGATTAATTGTCAGTTTCAAAAATGTATTTTAAAGCACACATGAAACATATTTTTATCAAAATAGTTAAATTTTCAACGAAAAAGATAAATCTTCAAATAAAAAAAATAAATTTTAACAATGTAGTTACACTTTTATTTTTATTTTATTTTATTTTATTTTATTTTATTCTATTCTATTCTATTCTATTCTATTCTATTCTATTCTATTCTATTCTATTCTATTCTATTCCATTCCATTCCATTCCATTCCATTCTATTCTATTCTATTCTATTCTATTCTATTCTATTCTATTCTATTTTATTTTATTTTATTTTATTTTATTTTATTTTATTTTATTTTATTTTATTTTATTTTATTTTATTT
>NC_046665.1:4740821-4743828 GCF_010883055.1 Belonocnema kinseyi | reverse complement strand
GTCGCTAATTACGAATCTGGCATCCGTTGAACTCTATCGCTTCAGGTTCAAGGTCATTTGAAGGTCATTTGAAGGTCAAATCGAGAAAAAACGGTAAAAATTAAAAAAAAATATGTTATAGGTTTTTGGGATCGCTGATTATGAACCTAGTGTCCGCTGACCTTTATCGCGTCAGGTGCAAGGTCATTTGAAAGTCAAATCGATAACATATATTTTTTTTCAGCGTTTTTTCTCGATTTGACCTTCCCATGACCTTGAACCTGACGCGATAAAGGTTAGCGGACACCAGGTTCGTAATCAGCGACCCCAAAAACCTATAACATATTTTTTTAAATTTTTTTACCGGTTTTTCTCGATTTGACCTTCAAATGACCTTCAAATGACCTTGAACCTGAAGCGATAGAGTTCAACGGATGCCAGATTCGTAATTAGCGACTCCAAAAACCTATAACGGACTTTTTTGGATTTTTTTACCGTTTTCTCTCGATTTGACCATCCAATGACCTTGAACCTGACGCGATAGAAAACAAAGGACCAGATTTGTATTCGGCGACCCCGAAAACCATAGTAAACCCAAGCTAACCTCAGAATACATATTTAAGAGTGTCAAATCTCTCGAAAATACAGTTGGTGGGTAGTGGTGTTTCCTATATTTGTAGGGGGGGTGGGGGTGGCTGGGGGGTGGAGGGTAGTCCGTTTAGCGTGCAATCGACTCGGGATACTTATAAGATACTACCATGATTTTTTCAGATTTTTTGGTCCAAAAATAAATTAGGCCAAAAACCGGCCTTACCGATCCTCCCCCTTTATCTTCTTTGTTGGCGAATAATTCTTCTTTAAAAGTTCATTTGTTTTAGATAAAAATTGATTTCTTTTGTTGAAAATTCGCATTTATTTGGGTTTAAAAATTAATTTTTTCAACTGCAAACTTCAGTATAAACTACAATGTTCAAGTTAAAAATGTATTTTTAAAAGTAATTTCTTAGGTTGAAAAATTAAACTATTTTGTCGAAAATTTGTTTTTTATTTGCCTAATGGTTCTAAGGTAACTCGGGATTTCAAAACCTGATTAAATCTGAGGAGCAGCTAGATTGTCATCCGTGAGGTCGGGAGAGCTCGGGTTCCTGCTCGTACATTTTCGGCTTTACAAAGGCTGGGCTTCGCACCATTTAACAGAGTCGACTCACGGACTGGCTACGTTTGAATGTGTCGCTCCCAGGTGGAAGAGTGGTGTGGGCCGAAAAATCCCACGTTCTGGAGCAGTGATCCCAGATTTGAAACGAGGTTCACTCCAATACTATCACAGGTCTATGCGCATGTGAATATAGTAGGAGACGATGTACATGACTGGGTTGCGCGCGCAAGCCATTTTTTCTCTTCTGAATTTGAAAACTCGCAGGTGCACGATTGCCGGTCGGAACACTTTGGCGGTTCTATTTATATCTCGATCTGCTTTGAAATAAAATCAAGAGATTGGGATTTTAATGTTTCCAGATTTCGATGCTGGCGATTCTCAGATTTAAATACTTCGCGCGCCTCTTTACATGCGTATATTTTGAGGTTACGTTATTTAAAGTATAAAATATATAATTAATTTATTTGTTTTCGATAATAATTTTCTTTTAATTGAAAGAATTTTTAAATAACATTTTTTTAATTGAATTCAAGGTATTAAAAATTGAAAAATAATTGATTTTATAAGATGATTCTGAATTCTTTCAAAATTAAAAAATTAATAGATATTAGTTTTTAAAATTATTTTCAATTATGACTTCAAATATTATTTCAGTCTAAAAAATTTTTATTTTTAATCCATTCAATTTGGAATTTTTTAATTAAAAAAGAAAATATCGTTAATTATTAACAATATTTGACCGTTCATTAAAAATAATCCATTATAAACAACTATTAAAAACTATACAAATTTGAACAAAATGTTCCGAAATAGAAAGCCTTTTTGCAGATTTAAAAAAAATTAAGCTTTTTGAGAATTGTAAAATATTTAAAAAGAATACCAAAAATTGTTGTGATTGCTAAGAAAATTGATAATGATTTTTTATTAAAAAAAATTGTTATTTTTCTTTTAAATTATAATTTCATAGTAATAATAGTTACATGATAGTGTTTTTGTATTCTCATCAGAGAAGGCATTAGATTTATATAAAATTTGACTCCCCCCAGTTTTTGTCAAATGTCCACGTTTTGAGACCCCCTGAATCCGGAAAACTGGTTTTTACGAATGTGTCAGTCTGTCTGCCTGTAGGTATGTCTATATGTCTGTCTGCCTGTGATTGCGATAACTTTTGAAAAAATTAATCTATTAGATTGGCCTTTGGTACACTTGTTTAGTGTCCTAAACTAAAGGTCAAGTTCGTTAGCCAGCCGTTTTGGATAAAAATTCAAAAAGTGGGCACATTTTAAATATTTTTGAGTCCAGTTTTTTCAAAATTCAAAAATTCTCTGTACGGTTCATTCATAGTATTCAAAAATTTGAACAATTTATCCCAATGACTTTTTTCGAAAAATCAACAATGACAGGAGTTATAGCATTTTCAAAATCCAAAAAAACAAACTAAAATGAACAATTTAAGTCAAACAACGCATGATACGAAAAAAAGTCTAGAGAAGAAAAACGTTGCTTTTTGAAAGCCCTACAAGATTATGATAACAACTTTTTCAATTTGGTCAAAAAGTTGAAAATTCAAAATTTCATCCTTCAAAAAATGTTTGAAACCACACTTTTTCAAGATGTAAAAATTCGATGCACGGTTGTTCATAGTACTTCAAAACTTAAACAATTTACCCTTCCGACTTTTTCATATAAAAAGAAAGTAGCGGGTAGGTTTTTCTTTTAAACTATTGATATAAATATTTATAGATAGGTAACACAGATAGATTTATAATACAAATATTGATAAAAAGAATTCCTGAAAATAAAATCAAGAATCTAACGACCAAATTTGGACAACCACCACCATTGGAATCTGAAAAAAAGGAACTAAAATAA
>NC_046665.1:4738411-4740721 GCF_010883055.1 Belonocnema kinseyi | reverse complement strand
GGGGGGGGGGTGCTTACAAAAGATTCTGTTTTATATACTTCTCTCAAGAAGAGCTTCGTACTCCCTAAAAGTTAAAATTTTAGAGAAGGGGTAATATGGCAGAGCGGTCATCATGAAAATTGGGATGGACTTTGCGGGCTTCCAACCAATTATTTAACAAGATTCAATTCTCAAGTCGAAACCTGCTCCTTTTACAATTTTAAACTTGCAAGCTAGGATTTGACTCCGCTAAATGCGTAAATACATAAAAAATGTATAAAAAAAGGCAATTTACGGCTTCTTATACGACAAGACCGTTCCTAATAAAATATGAATCAGAGCCCTTTAGTTTCCCTGTCAGCAAATATAATTTATATTTTAGAGAATCACTAAGAAGTGTGATGAATTAGGCGTTAATGACAATCGTCTCTTAAGAAATTACGAAGTATTTAATAGATCAAAGGCAGTCTTTTATTAGAACTAGTTAGCTTAATGAAAAATGCGCATTTACCAGTTTAAACCTGTTTTAGATTATAATTCTAAATCGTCAATTTCGGTTTCCAAATTTATAATAACATCAATAATTCAATTGCTAATTATTGAATAATCAATAAATCCGAATTTCTAATATTATATGTCATGTAAATGTTTCATAGAAAACTTATCTATTCCTGATATGATTCTCTTCAAGCCATTCACTTAATTGGGGCTTATAATTACTTATAACCTATAATAGAGAGAGAGAGAGATAATATGGGAGAGACTTCTCATGTCTGTTTATTGATTAGATCTCGTGACCGAATTCCTTGATTTATTATTCCCTTTTATTATTTTAAATCGATTAAATGTTGGTACTATTTCCCTATGAATATAATAAACCAAAAGTACCTATATAGTTTTATTTCTAGTTTATAGAATGACCGATTCCATTACAACTCCCTCCCCATAAAAAGGGTGTTCAAAATAAAAACAACCTTTTAACTACATTTTTAATATGCAGAAATAATAATAGTACGCGACTAATATTAATTCGCTTAATTAGTTTGCGCATACTAATTGCGCAGGAAAATTTTGTTTTGATCCGCTGCAGGTTCGTACACCTGTCTTCAATATGCTGACTCATGTATTTTAGTGACTATCTATTCTTTCTCATCACTGCTCACGTGGCCTCGCTTCCCGCCTTTCCCCTCTTTTATATTTTTATTGAAAGTGATTTCAGTGTTCTAGCAGTGACTTCTAAGAGATTTCCTTATCACTAAGATATATTTCCTCTTTTTTTTAATCATAAAGAAAATGGGGAAAGATTATTATTATTTCAATAAGGAGTCATATACAATCCTATTGAACGATAAGAGAATGGAGCAAGGAATGTCTCAGGTAACTAAATCTGCATGTGATTGTTTACGCACTTACTTAGCCCAGAACAAGAGTTTAACCCTAAATGAGATATTCTTTAAAATTTAAGTTTGTTGAATTAACTTTATAAGCAAATTTTCCATGCAATTACATATAACTTAAAAGAAAAAAAATAGAAAGCCTTTAATTAGAATTAAAAATACATATATTTTAAATTTCAGTTATTCCTTACAGAAATATATGACAAAGCCACCGAACGTGTTCTCGGGTTGCGGATAGAGAGTCCCTGTACCAAGGGTTTCTGCTGAATATGGTTATAAAAATAAATAGGCAGTCGCGGACAATTGTCCAGAGGTGGTCCCGAAGGAATTAACCCCCAAGCGGAGGTGTGAAAACCGTGCCAAAAGCTGAATAGCACCTGGGTGAGGTGTTTAGAACGATGACTCTGGGATACCGGGCGACCTCTCAGAGTACGTAGCCTTATCTTTGCATGCGGGGCTTTACAAGGATGGACGAACCCCTTTCCCTAGCTTCTCGTGGGAAAAACAATGACAACACCAAGTATAGTTGTAGTAAGTGCGTTTCAAAACAACCGAACGCGCAGGGCGGTTGTCCTTATGACAAATTTGACGTAAGTTAAGAGGTTCTGTTTGTTTGTTTTGATGCAAGTGTCAGAAATGTGTTCTAAGCCATGAGGTGTCAAGTTCCGGGTTGTGTATTGGAAGAGGACAACTGCGCACCTGCGCACTCAAATCTAAGATCTTCCTGTAATGTGCGTATCACTTACGGTAATGTTTCTATTGCCAGTTTCAGATGGCTTCACACTGGCAGTTGGGTCTCCTTATTATTCCTTCGTGATCTCGCTCCACGAGACGTCAGGAGGGTCCGTATCGGTCCACTCATGGAGGATGACTCCTAAAAAGTCTCCTTCCCAGATGTCACCCACTCCCTATCCTGACCGAATCGCCCCCCCCC
>NC_046665.1:4735432-4738311 GCF_010883055.1 Belonocnema kinseyi | reverse complement strand
GCACCGGGACCAGATTGTATCAAAACCTTCTGGTGAAAGAAGTTTTCTTCAACCCATCAGCATTTGGCCCGTATTTTCACCTCATATTTAAAGTCGGAAGAGACGATTCCAGAGTGGTTGGTGGAAGGGCGCACAATACTTCTGCTGAAAATAGGCAACTTAGCTTACCCGAAGAACTACAGGCCAATAACTTGTCTGAAAACGCTTTATAAGATATTCACAGCTATCCTAAATGATAGGATTGTTCGGGCAATTGAACCTGTGTGGCAAGAAATGTATCAACAACGAGAAAGGACTTATCATCTGTCTTTTGGAAATCTTAAAGGTTCATCCGCAAATAGTTAGGTGCATAGAGAGATTGATGCCGCTTTGGAAAACCACATTTACTATCTCATCTGGAAAAAATCGTGTGACAACTAACAAGGTCACGTTTCAAAGAGGTGTCTTTCAGGGCGACACCATGAGCCCACTCCTCTTTTGCCTTACATTATTGCCACTATCTCTAGCACTACGCCATTCCGACGGGTACTTGTGCGGCAAACCTGCAGATCGAAAGTACAAGGTCACTCATGTATTTTACATGGACGATTTTGAGATCTATGCTAAAAACAAAGAGCAACCACATCTAGCTCTAGGGATTGTCAAACAATATACTAAGGAAATTGAAATGGAATTTGGGTTAGACAAATGCGCCAAGGTTTATTTGAAGTGAGGAAAACTTAATGGCATCCCTGAAGATCCTGAGCTCGTTGATAGAAGCGCTACACGACACCTTTGCGCTGGAGAGACTTATACAAACCTGGACGTGCCACAGAGCCGCATTCAGGATGTGACATCTATAAAGTATACTCGCCAAAGCAGATACAAACGTCTCATCCGGCAAATTTGGCCTTTCGAACTGTCGGCGAGGAACAAAGCATCTGCAACGAACATGCTTGCCGTCCCGGTAGTACTCTTATTCATTTGGAGTAGTTCCATGGACGAAGAACGAGCTCAGATCCCTTGATATCGGGAGAAGAAAGGTTATGCACATGAAAAAAAGCATGCATCTTAAGTCTTCTGTTCCGCGACTGCACAACACATGCCGTCAAGGTGGTCGGGGAATATGGAGTCTTGAATGTCTTCACAACAGGATTATTCTGGGTACAGCACATAGAGTTGCAAATGGAAGAGATCCTCTTCTTAAAATGGTCAGGAATCACGAAGAAGTGGGCAAAGGAGCATTTCTGTACAAAGCAGTGGAGGAGGCTGCTGAAGCACTCGGACTTGACTTCAGCATTAGGGGTGAACAAAATGCATTAAATCTTATCTATCTCGAGTGCTCACTTCTAAAAGCCCGGATTAAGAAAGCACAAGAGAAAAACTTTCGTGAACAGCTCCTCGATAAGAGGATGGACGGTATATTCCACAGAAATGTGAAGGATCAGTGAATGTCTTGTGAGCTAACGTTTGCTTTTCTTAAATCGCCCGGATTGAAGTCTGGTACGGACAATTGTCGAGAATGGGATGTGCCGCATATACTTGAACTTTATATTCTCGACAATTGTTTCTGTATCTCACTCGAGGCCTGACATGGTTCTTCTTGACTTCGAGAAGCGAACCATGTTCGTTATCGAATTTTCGGCACCAGCTGACAAAAACATCATAGCCAAGGAGAATGAAAAGAAAGAGAGGTATCGAGACCTTATAAGGGAGTTGCAACGATTGTACCCGGAATATTCTGTCAAACTGATCGTCCTTATCATCGGCGCTCTTGGAGGTGCCAAGCTTTCACTTGCTAATGGCCTAAAAAGCATCCCTGCGTGTCAAGAATATGCTAGAACAGTTGCGGGAAAAATGCAGAAGGCGTTTGTCCTTGGGTCGTTCCGTGTTCTTAGGGTGCACGAGGCTTTTATTGGATCGTCGTATTGATTCCTTTACGGACTGTAACCACCTATCTCACGGTCGTGAGACGTGGTTGTGGCTGAAATTTTGCCGCGATTTCGCTAGAAGCGGGTGAAATTTTCCAGATTAGCACCCGCTCCCGTCGAACTCCTGCGGTTGTCCTTATGACAAATTTTTAATCATATATATGCGTCTAATCATTAATGAATTTTATTAAAGAAAGTCATGTATGTTTGCCATAGATTAATGAAGTTAATAATATGCGGCTGACCGTATATGCATAATTTCCCTTATTAGACGGACAGATTTCCGTAAAAATAGAAAACTTTTTTTCTAAACCAATAGTTTCATCACAAATCACGACGCAATATCTGCTAGTTCAAAAAACGTAGATTGAGAATTTTTTGTTGTTTCTCGGAAAAAAGGAAAGAAATTATTTTTATTATTGGAAATTATAAAGATGAGTTTTAATAGGTCTCTCACACCTAACCGACTCTTTTTAATAAGGCGCCTTCAAGAAAATATCGATAATTAAGATTAAATTAGTAAATCTTTTTATTAAAATCGTGAGATAATTATTAAAGTAAACTATTTAATAGGATTTAAAAATTTTGTTTATAAAGTAAAGATTAGGAGGATTGATGCTAAGATTAAATCTCTCCATTATGAGAAATATATATAGGACCCCCTTTTTTTAGGAAAATGATCCTGTGGCAATAGGAGAAATGTACCACATCGTGGTTACATGTATTAGAAACAAAACAAATCCGTTGGACTGGGGCTGCCTCAAGTTTATGGACATTTTTCTGTAGAGGATCATCGATTGGGAGGAAATTAATCTCCATATTGCCCTCCCCAGGGAGTATGGCTACCCGAAGGAGTGCCCAAGGTGCGAGTATTTTGTACAAGAAATTAGGCTCGCACCTGACTGCCTACGCTGCTTGTGGGCCGTCAACTTTGCTCTACTAAATCGCCTAGAAGGTAAGCAGTTATGG
>NC_046665.1:4732085-4735332 GCF_010883055.1 Belonocnema kinseyi | reverse complement strand
CTCGACACCTTGACAAATGTAATTCCATGTAGAAACATGCGTTTAAATAAAATATTTTACCAAAAAAGTTACCCACGCTTTAACTTGACAGACTGTAGGTACCAAAAAATCTACCAGGAAGAAATACAAAAACAAACCACACAATTATAGAATCCGGAATCGTTAGGCCATCAATATCCCCTTATAATTCCCCCCTTTGGATTGTCCCAAAGAAACCTGATTCTGAAGGAAATAAAAAGTGGAGAATGGTAATAGATTATCGAGCCCTAAATGAACGAACTGTGGGGGACGCCTACCCACTGCCTAATATAACAGATATATTAGACCAGCTGGGTGGTGTACAATACTTTTCTATTCTGGATCTAGCTTCTGGATTCCATCAGATCCTTATGGATCCCGAGTCTATTGAAAAAAACTGCCTTTTCAACCCCTTATTCACACTTAGAATTCGCTAGGATGCTTTTTGGGCTGAACAATGCCCCTGCAACTTTCCAACGTGTAATGGATAGGGTTCTTTCAGGATTACAGGGGGTCGAATTATTCGTCTACATGGATGACATAGTTATTTATGTCTCATCCATGGCAGATCATGAGAGAAAACTCTGTTTACTTATGAACAAACTAAAAGGGGCTAATTTAACATTGCAATTCGAAAAATGTTGCTTTTTGAGAAAGGAAATTGTTTATTTGGGGCATGTAATTACTCAGAAAGGAGTGAAGCCTGATCCCCGTAAAGTCATGGCAGTCAAAGAATTCCCAATTCCAAAAAACAAAAAGAATATTAAACAATTTTTGGGCTTAGTGGGTTATTATAGGAAATTTATTCCCAATTTTGCAAAAATTGCTAAACCCCTTACCTTCCTTTTGAAGGATAGGTGTGGATGTTGTCATCCCTGTACCCATCGGCGATGTAAGTGTTGTGGATCCCTGTATTCATTCGGAAACTGGGATGAATTATCGGACGTGTAGTGATGAGGGATTGCTAGTTAGTAACCCTGATTCGCTGCATCTTGCCGAGGGCTACCAGGGGCTTGGTGTAATTAACATGTGTAAGCTTGGCCACCTTGAGTCTTTCCAAGCAGCCGGCACTGATTTACCAGGAGTTTGTAACGATATAGTATATAAAAGTAAGAATTTTCCTGGTAATGAAAATTTTGAAAAATCTCTTGGGTTTGAGAGTAAAAAACCTGTTGGTAATGAAATTGTTAGTATGAAAAAGTGGAATCAAACTAAATCAACTTCTGAATATTACTGAACCTTGTATCTCTTATAGTAAAGATAAGATTTATATGGGAAGAGGTCATATCGCTCACTTTGTTTCTGCCGATGGTGCCTTAAATTTAGAAGTTAATAAGAAACTGGAGAAGAATAAATTGTTCTCTAGTAGTGATTTTAAAAGAGAATATTCGAAGAAGGAAGAAGTATTGTTTTTTTTTCTAAAAATGGCAGATACATTTTTAGTTTGGTGGTTAAAACTAAATTCGATGAAGTTATGTTTTTAAACTCTATACCCCCGATAATAGAAGCTTTAAGAAAGGCTATGGAAGGATTAGGTGTTAAAAAAGTAAAAATATCCAAAATCGGAAATGGATTGGATTCCTTAAGTTGGTTTCCTATTGAAAGAATAATTTCTCAGGTTTTTCAGAATTCTAGATTATGGGTGATTATTTGCTCTGAAGAAATTGTAAAACCTCCTTTACTAAAACGAGATGAAATAATCAAAGAATATCATGAATCTGTTGCCGAAGGAATGAAAGATGTTAAAAGAATTGTTGGCCTTTGTAATCTTTGTCAAAGAAACAATTTAGTTAGGAAAGGTACTCGAATGCCTATGATGATTACTGACACTCCTAAAGAACCCCTCGAAAAAATTCAAATAGATTTAGTAGGTTCTTTACCAATGACTCCAAAAGGAAATACCCATATATTAACTATACAATGTAATTTTTCTAAATATTCTGATGCAATTCCGTTGAAAGATACTGATTCAGAAACAATAGATCAGGCCCTCGCAGAACAATTTATTTCACGTTATGGGTGCCTCAAGGTAATACATACAGATCAAGGACGAAATTCAATCAGTCAAGTTGTCAAATCAATGTGTAAGACATTTACAGTTCGAAAAATCCAATCTACCGGCTATCAACCGCATACTTTAAGTTCACTAGAACGCAGTCAAAAAACTTTGATAGAATCTTTAAGACTTTTAAGGGCGAAAAAAATTGGAACAATTGGCTTAGATTTGCGATTTTCTCTTATAATATTAATGTTCACGAATCTACTGGATTTGCCCCTTTTATGTTGGTTTTCGGAAAAGAGGCAAATTTCCCTACTAGTTTTCCCACAGGATCAGTAGATAAAACTTGCTGTGATCATTTAAAGGAACTATTTCAAAAATTGGATAATCTTCATTCTTTAGCACATGATAGATTATATCAAGCGAAAGTAAAATGTAAGGAATATTATGATAAAAAGATAAACCCGAAATTTTTCAAAGAAGGTTCAAGAGTCTATTTAAAACGAGAAATAAGGTAGAGTAAAAAATTTAGTCCCTATTATGACGGTCCATACTTACTGGAAAGACTCCTTGGCGAAAGAAATGCACTAACTAAAATAAGTGACAAAACCTAAAAAATTGTCCACCTAGACCGGCTAAAATTGTGCTCTTGTCCTTGCGATGATTGAGCAATAAAGTGTCAAGTTGGAAATCAGAAAGGAGATTTTATTCTATCCCTTATAATCCGAGATTGTTTTGTTTTTCCGCATTATCAAAAGTTTCTTGAAAACCTTGAAATTTATGTAAATAATAAATAACCGATAAGTAAATGTAATAATAAGTAAGTAAATAAATTTATACTTAACTCGATTCATAATTTGACTAAATTAGGAAATTCTAGGGAAAGAAACCGGACTTTAGTAAGAAATACATAAATTTATAAGTTAATTAGGATAACCAATTTATTTATTATTATTAAAATAAATAAATTACAACAAATAATGTATAAACTTAAAATCAATACTAAGGAAGTTAAATTTGGCGCCAAAACTAAAGGAAGCATAAACTCAGTAAATTATAAGCTTTGTAGAAACAATAATTATTAGTGATAACAAAATGATCAAATTTATAAAACTAATTCATTGTTATATATGGGGCATTATTCCTCAACTGCCCCAACTCAAAAAGTCATGTTTTTCGATTGTCTCTAAATTCTGGGTATATGTTCGCCTACCCAACAGTAGTTAATCC
>NC_046665.1:4728854-4731985 GCF_010883055.1 Belonocnema kinseyi | reverse complement strand
GGAGCTCTTCTTAATATTTTGACACCAAAATCATGTCGATACACCTTACCGACTGCGAGTAAAGCCACCCACGCTTTAACTTGACAGACTGTATATTGTTTTGTAAAAATTGGATTCTGATTATTCAAAATAATTTCGTGTGTTCCTGCTAAGGTAGCTCCCAACCTATCCCCTGGTAAATGAAATTGCTGAGAATATTCAAGAAAGATTGGCAGTAAACTTTCCTTCCCAATTTTATTTAAATCTTTCAAATTTAATATTTTTATTAACTTTGCATATCGTGAAATTGACTCATTTTTATGATTTTCGGATTTTTGCTCTGGCTAAATTTCAGTTGGCATAATTTCGCATTCTTCTAGATCAACTGAAGGAACGGTCAAACTTACTTCATGAAAGGTAGAATTTATCATAAAAATCCTTACAGTCCCTTTTTCATTTTTTACTCGGGATTCATCAGCGAAAAATCCAGGCCCATACGGAATACGTCTTACGAAACCCTCTGTTAAATTTGTTTCCTGGTTTGGCAGCCTTACTACTTGCTTTGTTCTAGCGGGTAACCTAACATTAGTATAGTTTCTCAAATTTAATTTCCGATTACCAAAAGTAATAGTATTGTCAGCAAAATTTAGAATCGCTTTAAGAGCTTTCAAAAAGGTAAATCCAATAATTCCTGCCTGGTTAATGGGAAACTCATTTGATACCACCTGGAAAGGAATTCCGATTCCCCTTTCGGCAATAGTTTATTGTTTGTTAAATTCATTTCCGCTGCTGAAAAACAACCTCGGGAACCCCAAGTTGAAGGACAACTCTTTGACTCGTGGTTGAAGCACCCTCAACTGTTTCTACTGTAGAACTCGGCTTAGTTTTAGAATTATTAAAACGTTCTTGATCATGGCGCTTCTTTTAATTGAAAAAATCAAAACTATGACCCTGATTTCTGCATTAGTTACAGAAATTTCTCTCTCTCTCTCTCTCTCTTGCCCAACCCTATCAAGTTTTAATTTTTTCGCACAGTTTCGTCGGACATGTCCAAATTCCTCTGAATCTTCCTTTAAAAATTCAGAAAGGTTTCATCCTTATCATGCACCCTATTCCAACTCCTCATTTGCAGATCCGCATGACTCGCCAGCACAATGGCCTGATCAAGTTTCGATATATTTTCATCCCTGAATTGCAAAAAAAATCTTTATTCAAACCTCTTACAAAATTAATGACGGCATTTGCCTTATGAGCCTCACAAATACACATTCCCTTACCACCGGGAGTAGTTTCAAAAACTTGGGTAATTAATCTGTTTAATATTTGATTAACCCTTGCCCCATACTCAGGGACCGTCTCTTTATTTTTTTCCTGATGCTGGTCAGCTCCTGAATCAGCTGGCTAGCATCTTCTTGTGGAGAATAAATCTGTCCTAATGTCCTGAGAATGTCCTCCAAATTCATTCCAACCCGGTTTTGGATATGTACGCGAGCTTCCCCCGTAATTTTGGTTCAAATTAACATAGTAAGATATGGCAATTCTTGCTGTCCAACAATTAAAATTGTTGCTCGGCAATGTTTGATAAACATTTTACCGACATATTTTTCCCATCGAAAATTGGAATCAGATCACAAACTATTTTTGATATTTTTTAGGGATTAGTGGTTCCGGCTAGTGAAAAAGCGGAATTTGGAAAAGATGAATATTGAAAAGGGACTTCACGAGACTGCATATTTTCCATATTTACTGGGATTGAACAAGACGAAATTAATGGATATGAATTTGCATTATAAGAACCAGAATCCCCATGGCCAGACGAAGCAGGCGAAACCGCCTGCTTTTGCCTCTTTTCCGAAAACCAACGTAAAAGGGGCAAATCCAGTAGATTCGTGAACATTAATATCATTTATAAATCATTTTAATTTATTTAATAATAATAAAATAATAATAAAAAAAACAATAAAATAATTATTTATAATTTCTAATTGATTGAACAGGAAGTTTCGCCTTTACCTTAGTTTAGGATTTAATCACTTTAAAAGGTTTAATTTTACTTTGAGGCTGGTTAGTCACGAACCTAACCTACCGCAATAATTAGGTCAAAGACTGTTGCTTACATCTAACCACTCTCACTCAGGCATACAGACTCGATGGTCATGAGAGGCATCTTACTAGTGCATTGGCCCCATGCCGCTTAACAGCCCCAGCTTATGCTGTGCTAAACCCAAAGCAAACCCATAAAAACCTTTGGGAGAGTTGTAAGTCTAATTATATAAAATTTCATTTACAAGAGAAAAGTTACAACAGTTAATAATCTTATTCAAAACACTTACGGTTCGTGGACTGCATTCCCTAACAAAACTAAAATTTCTTAAGGTCACTTAACCTTGTTTCCTTTTTTAAAATCAATTTCAAAACTAAAATACCCACTAAATTTTACACTCACAAACAATTTCTTGTCAATCAGCTTACTACAGGATTTTTAGTTCCAGAGATTCCTTGAAGATATATCCTTATAACTCAGGTGTCTAGGAAATCCTTATATGGCTCTTAATTTCGCAGTTCTCAGTAGGTGGTCCTTGAATTAGATCCACAGCAATCCCAAAAATGAGTTTTAAAAAAGCGATACGAACTCCTTGCAGACAGTAAAAATTACGTTATTACCGGTACTTCCCATTAATAATTTTATGTGGAATCCGTTATCATCTGAGGTGATTTTGCAAAATTAAATTTGAGGTTCTGTACTGAGTCCAAAGTCATCCGCGTCTGTTTCAGAATCAGGATAAAAAAAGATGATAAATTTTACAATGCCAATATGAATGGGGATGCAAACTTCCCACCAGCTTCCTACGTGGAGTATCGCAGACTTGCCAATCCGGGTTATTGATGAAGAATCCTTCAACTTCAATTAATTCCGGTAGAGTCAATTCCATGGATATTATTTAAAATTTCATTCTTCTGAAGTCCCAAAATTCCTTTTAAATTTTGCCGCCTTTATTGCAGAGAATATTGAACCCCATTTAGCCGGTAAAAATCTAGCGGGATCCTCTGTTTTATTCGATCTGAAGGCTAGGGTGGATTAATGATTATTATTATAAATAATAATAATAATCATTACAGAGGAAAATTTTTTTGTTACTTCCATACGCGAA
>NC_046665.1:4709062-4728754 GCF_010883055.1 Belonocnema kinseyi | reverse complement strand
GGGGGGGGGGTGCTTACAAAAGATTCTGTCTTTGCTACTTGTTCGTCTTGCGTTTATTTTGAAATACTTTTTCTCCTAAACTCATTTTTGGTCGTAAGGCGGGTTCCTTCGTTCTACGTCATATGTAGATAACCTAAAAAATATATATTAAGATTTGTTTCTCTAAATGAAGAGGATCGGTCTCAGTGCTTAGTTAGTTCCAACTTTGCTTCGCGCAAGGAAGATTCAAATTTAGTGATCAGTGAAAAGTGTAGATAAATTTTTCGCTATGCAGATTAAGTTTTTGAGAGTGCGGTATATAGTGGATCATGTTAAACGCATTGTCCCTAGACAAAACGTTAAAAAATGTGTGGAGTGTAAGGGGAAGCAAAAAGTCTTTAATGTTTTAAGGGAAAGTAACATGTAAAGAATAAACCAAGCAGGTACTATCTTGACCGGATTTCGAATGTCGCAGGTAAGATTAAGCAAAAATTATTTAAACATTTAATATCGTTTTTAAATTGTTATCTTATACAGTTTAAGATTCCTAATTGTGATTAATAAAAAAGATTTAAATTTTGGTGTATAATGGCCAATACTTTGGCTGAAAAATAGTTTTAAAATATTAAAATTTAAAAAAAATTATTTTCACGTAATAAAAACAATGTTTGATTTTGATTTAAATATTTTTAAATAGGCAGTACATTTTCAATGGCGATTAAAAAAATTTTAAAATCGTTTCAATCTTCAATAAGTAAAATGAATGCGATTTTTTTCTTCTATTTCTTATTTAAAAACCACTTATTAATTATTTAAAAATTATTGTTCAGGCTGTTGGAACGAGGCGCACAAAAATGGTGAAATCTATGAGACGCTTAAAACTTACCAGCGGTCAATGATAATTCGGTTTTGAGGTTTTAAAAATACACTCAGAATATCTTCTCGTCACCGAAAGGGGTTCCATGATTGTGCGATATGCGCTTGCTATCTGCTTTTTCGAAACAAAACGCATAAGAGCTACAAAAATGAGATTAAAGGGCTTTACAAAAATACGCGAACGAAGACCAAGGGTGCTATTCTTGAGTTCACTCGATGGTTTTTCGTATAAAAAAATAGTCGAGTAGTATGAAATTGGTATTCTTGAGTAGTTTGTTCGGTTTCTTACACGAAAATTTACGAATACTTTGTACCGAGTGTGTTAGAGGCACTCGAAGATGCAAGTCGTATGCGAAAATGGCATGAAACAACGCGCACATGACATGTTTGAGGTAAAACTTGTAATAAACGTTTGAGTGCTCTAAAGAAATTTAAAGAAAAACATATATGGCATTGTGAGACGCTATAAATGTTGATTGAATAAATAATTAGAATATTTTACTATCGCACTGTCGGCAATATAATCATATTTTACTTCGAAAACAAATATTGAAATGAATCCTAAATGTCTTTCATTGTTTATTTTGATTCCATGATATATTAGTGAAAATTAATTTTTCTTTCGAACCTTTCGTTCACACTTAAGGGTATGTGATACTTCGTCGTGTGTTAAATCCGGTTTAGTTCCCCTGGGTTTTTGTCCACAAAAATAAAAAATTTTTAAACTAAATTCGGAGATGCTATAAAATAGTATAATGGACATCCCCGAACTCCTTTTTCAAGGGATCCCTGTAAAAAGAAGAGCATTAAAGTGGATTATATAGCATTGAAAAAGTGTACGCTTTAATGCTTATAAATCTAAACAAATTCCGTTTTTGTCCGAATCGTCATTTAACGGCATTCAAATGAATTGATTGTATTTAATACATTCAATCCGAAAAACATTAAATGGCATTACGACTCATTTGGTAATTCAACGGCATTGATCAGCATTGGTTCGATTCTATACCTCCGGTCACTGAAGGTATTGCATGGCATTAAACTAATATGGTCGTTTAACTGAATTCAATGGCATTAAAAAGAAGCCACTACAATGTCATATTTTTCATGTGGATACAAAATGATTGGAATGAAAACTTTTGGATACCAAGAAACGCATTCGGACTAAAACGGAATTTGTTTAGATTCATGGACAGTAAAGAACAACATTTTTTCAATGACGCTAATCTAATTTAATGCTTTCCTTTTTACAGGGATAATAACAAAAAAAATTATACTGCTAAATACAAATTTTATGTATTTGAACTATTTTGAGGTTAGGTTCGGTTTTCAACTTTCTGCCATTGCGAGAATGTAGGTCTTTGTCATACTGATGATGTTGGTAGTCACTTAGAAATTATTTATGAAATAAACTTTTTTAATTGTCTACAAACAAGGTTAGTTCGGGACATTAGTTACTATGTTTCGTTTACTTGTCCCGAGTTTTCGGCCAAAAATATTGTGTAGTTTGGAAGTAAAGCTGGGAAGAATTGTAACACAAATAACCTCAGAATACACCAAAATTAATTAATTTAGCAAAATTTAATTATTTTAAATTATTCCACAAACGAAGATTTCGGGGATGTCCGCTAGAATGTTCGCTAAAATTCCCCAGATTTTGAATACATATAGATGTCAGTTTATGATGTAGATACCATATTACAATGTAGTATATTCGGTACTCAAAACTAAAAAATGACATCTATTTTTACCTATCTCTTGCGGTTCACGAGGTAATTGTTATTAAAAATAACAATAATGGAAGGTTCCCCACAGGTCCCAGTGGAACGTTCCTGGAACGTTCTACTGGAACGTTCCCAAGCAGATTCGTAACTTGAAACATCTGCTTCAAACAGAAAAACTTTTCTCATCGACGGGAGTGTTTAAGGTTAGGAAGTATATATGAATAATGTAATGAAACTTACCTCAAACTGTAACGTTCAAACGACTGATTGTACTCGTGTAGTACTGGATTAATGATTTGTACTAAGTTAATGAAATGTAATTAATCACTAACCGACACTGATAAAACCGAAAATGAATGTTTCGTTTATTTGAACGTTCTGAACTTATACACTCATCACGAAAGGAGCGTCGTCTTTGCGAGCTCTTTTCTCCCAATTTCTCTCTATTCTCGTCAATCCAATGGCGTGCGCGGGAACCGGATATAGTATATACCGTATCAATTTCCTTTTTTCAATTACAATTGCCCATGAAAATATATATAATATAAAAATTTTATTATTGAATGAGTTATTTTGATAAAAAAATTATTTTTAATTTTTTGTTATTATTACTGATATTGGAATATTAGCATTTTCATATCTAACTTTCACGTCTAAATTTGATTGTCATTTGTTATTGTCATATTTTGGGTAATTTCATGCTACCTCAAAAATTTACGGATTCAAATTACATTGTTACAACTTAAGAAAGGATTTTTTCAAAAAACTACGAATTGTTTGCCGACGTTTCGTGAACATTGCAGTTCACATCTTCAGGGCCTGTGATAGGCCAGAGCGCCCCACCGTGGGGACTGGTCGAACTTGATTGGCTAATCAATTCTTTTTTAAAAAATCCGGAAAAACGGAAAGCCAAATCGGATTGGTAGTTATTGATGTTATTAGGGTGTTTTAAGATTACGATTGCTCCTCTATGTTATCTTGGAAATTTGTTGTGTGTTTTTGCAATGACTGTTGCTTTATCAAAAAAATGTTATGTCCTGTTTCGATATGATGTTCAGCTAGTGCTGATTGCATGAAATTTTTTAGCCTGACTTTCTCTCATGTTCCTTAATGCGCTGGCTCACCGCTATCCCGGTTTCTCCAGTATAGACTTTGCCACAAGAACAAGGGATTTTATATACTCCTGGATCACTGAGAGGTGCATTTTTATCTTAAGGGTTATTTAGTAGTTCTATTTTCGCATGTGGTTTATGTATGGTTTGGATGTTGTGTTTGTTGGGAATTCTTCTTATTTGTTCTGTGACACCGTGGATGTAGGGTAGGCTCGTGGTCATTTTTCTCTCTCTTTCTTTTGTAGGTTGTGTTGACTTGCTTTTTTGAATGTGTTTTCTTATTGCTTTATCAATTTGTTTGTTTGTGTAATCGTTCTGTATTAGGATGGCAATGTTCTATCAAAGGTACGAGCTCGGAAGGGCAGTTTGTGAAAGATTTAATAATATCAAATGTATCCGAGATTGGTACTTTCGTAAAAAGAGATACTATGTTGAAACTCACTATGATGTCTTGGTATTAAGTGTGAGCTTGTTGTATCTTTTTAGTAAAGTCAAATGAGTTTTGGACGTGCGTGATGCAGTTTCCTGTAAAAGGATTTAATTGTGCAGCGAGGAAGCCTGCTAGGCTGTAAGTTGGTGAGTTTATTGCGCTGACGATCGGTCTGAGTGGAATGTTCTCTTTGTGGATTTTTGGGAGCCCGTAAAGTCTTGAAGAGATGGGATTAGTAGGTATTAATTTAGATATTGTTTGGCTATCAAGTTTAGAGTATTTGAGAAGAGTTTTTGTTTTACTGACTATTGTTTTTGTGGCGTCCTTTTTAAGTTTTTTGTATGTATCGTCAGTTAGAAGATCCATGATTCTGTTGTTATAGTCTTCTTTATTCATTATTACTGTTGTGTTGCCTTTGTCTGCGGGTAATATTATAATATCTTTATTTTCATTGAGTTCTTTAGTTGCGGCTTTTTTCTGTTTTGTTAAGTTTGAGGGGGGAACTTGAGCTTGGCGTAAAATGTTGGCATTCCTACGTCGTATGCTATTCGCTTTTTCGGGTGAAAGGGTATATATTGTGGATTTTAAATTGCTGATTTTTTCTTCTTTTGGAATTTTCGATGGAGCTACAGCAAAATTATGTCCTTTAAATAAGGCTGCTCTGGCGAATCACAAGCATCGTAGAGAGTATACCTAAGAACAACATGACCTGATACCTCAGTTTCAGGTCAGCTCTGAAGATGTGAACTGAAATGTTCACGAAACGTCGGCCAATAATTTGTAGAGTTTTAAACGAGTGAAACCCTAAATATCTCTTTTGATCAAAATGAATTATCGTGAATCTATTATTAAGGAACTCTACGGGGAAAGTATTCTTACTAAAACCAACACCTTTAGTAAGCTCAGGACTTCTCAAGGTAAGCTACTAACATCCTTAGCTTTTTTGAAACGGTGCAAGGACAGCAAAATCGTCCCAAAATTCTCACAACTGAAAAATAATTTAGGAGCATCTAAAACCAAATCGTTTCTGCATAATACAAGTTTGTTTCTCGCGAAAGAAAGAATACAGCATACCAAATTTCTTTTGCACACTACCTCTAAAAAACTACTAAAACTTCACCTTTTCCTATAAAATACCCTCAGATTTGAAATTTGATTCACATTGGACCGCATATCGTTTGACCAGTCCCAACGGATTAAAGAGCTTTCCAACCAAAAAAAAATTTGACAAATTACTTCCAGTAAAGCAAATTCAACTAACAAATACAGTAAAAAACATCTTTGACTACCCTCTCAACAATGAAATGATTTCAGCCTCATCTAAAGAACATAATTTTGCTGTAGCTCCATCGAAAATTCCAAAAGAAGAAATAATCAGCAATTTAGAATCCACAATATATATCCTTCCACCCGAAAAAACGAATGACATACGACGTACGACAGCCAATATTTTACGCCACGCTTAAGTTCCCTCCTCAAACTTAACAAAACAGAAAAAAACCGCAACTAAAGAACTCAATGAAAATAAAGATATTATAATATTACCCGCAAAAAAAGGCAACACAACAGTAATAATAAATAAAGAAGACTATAACAACAAAATCATGGACCTTCTATCTGACGATACATACAAAAAACTTAAAAAGGACCACACAAAAACAATAGTCAGTAAAAAAAACTCTTCTCAAATACTCTAAACTTGATAGCCAAACAATACATAACTTAATACCTACTAATCCCATCTCTCCAAGACTTTAAGGGCTCTCAAAAATCCACAAAGAGAACATTCAACTCAGACCGATCGTCAGCGCAATAAACTCACCAACTTACAACCTAGCACGCTCCCTCGCTGCAAAACTAAATCCTTTTACAGGAGACTCCATCACTCACGTCCAACTCATTTGTCTTTATTAAAAAGATACAAAAGATTCACTTTCAACACCAAGACATCATAGTGAGTTTCGAAATAGTATCTCTTTTTACGAAAGTACCAATCTCGGATACAATTGATATTATTAAATCTTTCACAAACTTCCCTTCCGAGCTTGTATCTTTGATAGAACACTGTCTCAATAATGCTTACTTCTCGTTCAATAACTAATTCTACGAACAAACCTCAGGGGCAGCAATGGGATCCCCAATCTCACCTGTAATAGCCAATGTCTTTATGGAACATCTAGAAAGTAAAATCTTCAACCAAGCAAAACTTAAACCAGAATTCTGGTTCCGTTACGTTGATGACACATTTGTCATCTGGCGACATGGACGAGATGAACTACATAAGTTTTTCGATTTTATCAATCAATTACATCATAATATCCAGTTCACCATGGAAATAGATCAAAACGGATAATTGCCTTTATTGAACGTATTAGTTTACAAAAAATCTGGTAACACATTAGGACATGAAGATTACAGAAAACCCACGCATACAAACAGATACCTACATGCCTCCTCCCACCATCACCCATCTCAAAAACAATCAGTCATCAACTGCATTGTGTACAGAGCTACAAAAGGAATTACAAAACTTTAAACAAATCCTAATACAGAACGATTACATAAACAAACAAATTGATAAAGCAATAAGAAAACACACTCAAAAAAGTAATTCAACACAACCTACGAAAGAAAGAGAGAGAAAAGTAACCACCACTCTACCCTACATCCAAGGTGTCACAGAACAAATAGGAAAAATTCTCAACAAACACAACATCCAAACCATATTTAAACCACCTGCAAAAATAGGACAACTACTAAATAATCCTAAAGATAAGAAGGCACCCCTCAGTGATCCAGGAGTATATAAAATCCCTTCTTCTTTTGGCAAAGTCTGTATTGGAGAAACCGGGAGAGCGGTAGGCCAGCGTATTAAGGAACATGAGAGTAAAGTCAGGCTAAAACATTTCACGCAATCAGCACAGCCAATCACAGGCATCGTAGAGAGTATACCTAAGAACAACATGACCTGATACCTTAATTTTAGGTCAGCCCTGAAGATGTGAACTGCAATGTTCACGAAACGTCGGAAAACAATTCGTAGTTTTTTATACGAGTGAAACCCGAAACTTCTCTTTTTATCCAAATGAATCATCGTGAAAGCATAAAATCTATTATTTTTTTCAAACTTTGTAATATTACGATTTCTTTTGCTGGCCTGTGATTTCTATCCTACAAATCGGACTATCCCTACGCCGAATGTGGCAATATTACGTGAGGAAATTGGTAATTTTACAGTTATATTTCGTAAAATTCTTTTCATTGTTCACAGTGATCACTCCAAAATGTCCGCATGCAAACAAATTTTGAGTGAAATCGAGAATAGCACCCCAAAGCAACTGGCAGCTGTTTGGCGCTGATCGATCAGCGTTACTTGATCGTACTACCAAGCATGTGTACTGTCGGCAAAGTTGCTCCTCTTAACGGGAATTTTAAATTCGAATAAACATGCGATTTGTGTTTTGAATTTTGTAATTGTTCATTGACATGTCTTACTTTGCTTTGGAATGGGAAACAGTGAAAAATGATAAAAGGATGCCGCCGTGAACTTGCTGATAACACAGCCACACAAAAATAAGTGTACGGATCTGGTAACAAAACACACGTATTTCTATGGATTTTGGGGCGCTAAATTCAAATTCGGTATCAAAAATCACCCATCACGTAATAGTTGAGCCATAACCTCAAAAAATGACGAAAAATCATGCACTGAGGCAAATAAATTTCAAAATAATGCCAGTGATGCAAATTTTCACTTCAAAAACATGTCGACAACTGTGAGGGATCAACCCTTGACTGATATCAACTTATTTAACAAAACTTTACCCAACAGAACCTGACCTCATCTAACCTGAATTAACATAAATTTATTGAACTACACGTAAAGCTCTGGAAGCATATTTTCCCAGTAGCAAATGTGTGCTACATCGAATGGTTCAACTCGAGTCTAACCTAGAAATAAATCTAACCTAACCTCACGAAATACAATTAAACTGATTGTGTTGTCCCGTTGTGTTTGCGGTACCGTTTCTTTCAGCTTTGGCTTAACCTACATAGAGGTTTAACCTATCTAATAGTAGTAAATGTCTGAGTTTCGTAACCGCTTGTTGCTAGCTTTATTCGCCTGTGTCTGTAACCAGGGCACCTCCACATGCTGACGGTGGGCAACGGATCCACATTGGCTGAGTCCCTGGGTAAACGGCGTTCATGCCGTCATGGCAGACACAGGTAAAAAGTGTATTACGATGCAGGGAAAAACCCCAGTATGGGCGTCTGGTCAGAGTGGGAAAGCGGGCTCTCCGATATCGTCATCATGCAACCGTAGCTCTTCATCAATGGATCACTTGATTGGAGTAGTCTCATGCTACAAGGAAAAAAAGCGCGAGCATTTCTCAATCGCATGCCAGCAAGAATAGCTCAGATTCATTCTGTTACATTTGCAGTAAATATGAAGTGAGCAGTTTGCGAAAATCAATTGACGAGGAAGTGAAAAGTCTTTATGAAAAGTGTTTTGACCGTAAATTGCTGCACCAAGAAACAAAATGGGTTCCTCACGTCATTTGCAATTCCTATAGACTTATGTTGTATCTTCTAAAAAATTCAAACAACGAAAAGTATCGCAAGTACTCTACACCAACCACATGGGAAAAACCCGTTATTGCGAAGGACTACTACTTTTGCATGAATTCCGTCAAAGGGTTCAACGCCAAAAATAAAAATAACATTTCGTACATTAATGTGTGCACAGTCACAAGAGCAATTGAAATCAATAAAAATGCACGCCACAATGATTTAAGTGCTTTATAAGATGATAGAATGGAAGTTGAAAGTCAACGTCATGGAGACGGTAGTGAAACCAGTGATCGAAAAGAAAATAGTTCTGATGATTCCGATGAAAATGACGAAAAAGATGACGAATATGGCGCGCATAAAATGCAATTGAAGGTTCCAATATTAGTGTCGCAACTATAACTGAATTATTTTATTAGAGATCTTAGATTACTGAAAGACGGCACTGAATTTGACGCTTCATTTCTAAAAAGAAGAAATCTTCTAGAGCCGAAGACAAAAGTTTCATTCTATCGCGACAGGGACAAAGAATTCAGAAAGTTTTTCATTAAAGACGAAGAGACGTCTTTAGTATACTGCACTGACGTTAACGGACTAATGAACCACTTGAAGAAAAATGTGTACAGAGACGAATAATGGCGACTTTTCATTGATTCGTCAAAACGCAGCATTAAGGCTATTTTACTGCATAACACGAATACTTACGCTCCTATCCCTGTAACTCACTCAACGGTCATCAAAGAAGAATATAACAATGTTAAAATGCTTCTTGTAAAAGAATCACAAATGGCAAACATGTGATGATCTCAAAATCATAACAATGATATTAGGCCAACAATCGGGTTTCACGAGAGAGCCATGCTTTGTATGCCTGTGGAATACCAGAGATCGAGCCAATCATTACAGTAAAAAACATTGGCCTTTAAGAGATTCATTCAAACCTGGTTCTCATAATATCATCAACCAAAGCCTCGTTGATCCAGAAAAAATTTTACTACCACCCCTCCACATAAAGCTTGGGCTCATGAAGCAATTTTTCAAGGCGTTAAACAAAGATGCACAATGCTATAAGTATATATCCCTTAAATTCCCTAATGTTTTAGGCGCTAAATTGAAAGAAGTAGTCTTTGATGGACCACAGATTCAAATATTGACAAGAGATACTAATTTCGTGAGCCACATGGCGAAAATTGTAATTGACGCTTGGGAACATAGCTAAATACCTATATTACCGACCTCACTTTTTCAGTTCACTGAATGTTTCTTTAAACCTAAGAACTTTTTTTATGAATAAAATATCGAGCAGAAACTTTGGAAAATGTATTAGAGTACAATAAAGTACGTTTAGGTACTGCATTTTGGTAGGGACTTCACTGAAAATGATTTCATTTTTTTCTGAACCTCGACATTTTTTGAACGTTCCAACTTTTTTTTATACATAAAATATCGGTCTCAAACTTTGAGAAATGCAAGGGCCGAAAGAAAACTACGTTTAAATACAAATCTTAATAATAAAAGATGTAAAAAAAATGTTCAACTATCAATTCCATCGGAACCAGCCGATAACGTTGTACACGAAAATACGAACCCTCTAGAGCCTCGTCTAGTGGCCGCCAGGGTTCATATTTTCGTGTACAACGTTACCGGCTGATTCCAATGGAATTGATAGTTGAAATATTTTTTTACATCTTTTATTATTAAGATTTTGTACTTAAACGTAGTTTTCTTTCGGCTCTTGCATTTCTCAAAGTTCAAGACCGATATTTTATGTATAAAAAAAGTTGGAACGTTCAAAAAATGTCGAGGTTCAGAAAAAAGATAAAATAATTTTCAGTGAAGTTCCTACCAAAATGCAGTACCTAAACGTACTTTATTGCACTCTAATACATTTTCCAACGTTTCAGCTCGATATTTTATTTACAAAAAAAGTTCTTAGGTTCAAAAGAAGTAAAAAACATTCAGTGAACTGAAAAAGTGAGGTCGGTAATATAGGAATATAGCTGTGTCACATGTTCTTAAAGCAGTAAACGCAAATTTCCTCGGAAACAAAAAAAGTCCAGACTACGAGAATGTTGTTGCGAAACTGTTAAGAAACTACAAAAAGTTAGGCTGCTTGATGAATTTAAAACTTCACTTTCTAGATTCCCATCTGGGTAAGTTTCCAGAAAATGTTGGTGATTTCAGCGAAGAACAAGAGGAACGTTTTCATCAAGACATAAAAGTGATGGAACAATGATATCAGGGTAGATAGGACGAGGTCATGATGGCTGATTTTTGCTGGATGTTGAAAAGGGAAACGAAAGTAGGTCTTAAACGTAAGCGTAACCCTTTGCATCGTTCCTTCGAAGAAAAAAGGACACGTTATAGCAGGCAGAAAATAGACTGAAGTAGGTCTATAAATCAATTTAATTACGATAAAAAGCAAGATAAAATGTAAACACGAAATATAGTATAAATATATCCCTTAAGTTGAAGAAAAGCAGAAAGAAATTTGGTGAATAAAACACTTATTCATTTGCATGTTTAAGTTACAGTTCTACATTTTAATTGATACAAACATTGTCAGGTTAATTGAAATGGGGTCAATTCTACTTGTAGTTCTAAGTTTCTTCAAATGAGTAATGTGCGTCTAAATTTTTAACCACCTCTAGTACAATGAAATGAATTTCATTGTGTTACAACGGGAACACTCAAGTTAAGTTGTGTTGCGTTGCGCAAAATTTCGTTAGGTTCTGTTAAGTTAGATTCATTTTTAGGTTAAGATCGAGTTAACCTATTAAATATAGCACACATTTAAGACTGAGAACCGTACGCTTACATAGGTACACGTGTGGTTGAATTTCATTCGGTTAGGTTAGGTTAGGTCAGGTTTTGTTAGGTTAGGATAGGTTAAACCTCTATGTAGGTTAACCCCAAGCTGAATGAAATGGTAACGCAAGCACAACGAGACAACACAATGAGTTTAATTGTGTTACGTGAAGTTAAGTTAGGTTAGGTCAGGTTTTTTTCAGGTTAGGATATGTTTGACCTCTTTGCAGGTTGAGCCCAAGCTGATTCAAACGGTACCGCAAACACAACGAGACAACACTATCAGTTTAATTGTGTTTCGTGAAGTTAAGTTAGGTTAGGTCAGGTTTTTTTAGGTTAGGATATGTTTGACCTCTTTGCAGGTTGAGTCCAAGCTGATTCAAACGGTACCGCAAACACAACGAGACAACACTATCAGTTTAATTGTGTTTCGTGAGGTTAGGTTAGGCTAGGCTTGGTTAGATTTATTTCTAGGTTAGGCTTACGTGGTTAGCTTTACGTGTAGTTCAACAAATTTCTGTTAATTCAGGTTAGGTGAGGTCAGGTTCTGTTGGGTAAAGTTATGTTAAATAAGTTGATATCAGGCAATGGTTGATCCTTGTTACCAGATCCGCACACTTTTTTGTGTGGCTGTGTAATAATTGATAATAATTTTTCAATTTAAATAATATATTATTTATTTACTTATTTACATATCTTGTTGTCTAAATAATAAAAATAATCTTGTTGGCTAAATTTGCTAACTGTTTACTACGTCCTGATTCACAGATTCATTAGTCTTAATATCGAGATAGTGCCCTTAGAGAGATTCAAAGTAAAAAATTAATTGAATTTTTATTACTATTATTATTATTATTGCTAAATTCGATATCTGCCGTGTAGAATAATTAATTAAATGAATGAAATAAAATTGAATAAATTAAATAATAATAATAGTAATAATAATTCAATCAAATTTTTACATTGAATCTCTCCGAGTGCACTATCTCGATATATAAGAATAATGAATCTTTGCCAATCAGGACATAAAAAATAGTTTGTAAAAAGTAAGTGCAGGTAATGTATTTATTTGCTTATTTGTTGAGACTTTTTCCTGCAAGCATTCGTTACTAAATTCGACGTCTGCTGTGTATAATCATTTCTAATATATATCTCGAGATTGAGAGGACGATGGTTTTTAATTTTTTGCAAGAATCTACAGATGTTGTCATTTTTATTAATAAATTTATGCGAATAATATTAGTGTTCTATGACACGAGAATAGGTTTATAATACTTACCTTATTTATATGATTCTGCGTAATGAGCGAGTTCATGGCGGCATCCTTTTATCACTTTTCACAGATTTCCTATTCTGAAGCCAAGTAAGACATGACAATGAACAATTACAAAAATTACAAAATTTTGAATTTTCACAAAATTTAACTCATTTTCCGGGGCTTTATGGAATCATGCCAAATTTTTTAAAGATTGAAGAGGAGTATCTACGAAATAAAACCATGCTAATAACTTTTCTTTCTAACCGATCCTCATCACCCCCGCAGCACCCCAAATATGACCATAAAATCAAAAAACTACATTTTTACGTATCATTATAACATTTAGAAATTTCCCTCGTCTTTTTCATACAAATAATTACTAATAAACAATTTTAATATTTACAATGACTTTTTAAACAATTTCGAATTGTTTGAACAAATGTAGATTATTTCAGCAAAGATTTAATTTCAAAAAATGTAAAAAAAGAATTGTATTTTCTAATTGAAATGTAAATTTTTGTCATTGTTTGGAGTGGTGAATCTTTCTAAAAAAATTATGTATTCATTTAAGCATTTATTTATTGTTTATTTTCACAATTTCTAAAAATTGAGCCATAGATATCAGCTTTCTTTTGAAAATTAAAAAGTATTAAAAGCATTTGTTCTATTTTATTAATTTTTTTACTTATCGCAAACTGACTGCTTGAACCAATAAAAATTGTTTAAAGAAATAGAAATTTGTTAAAAATTACAAGAAATATATCAAAATTATGTAGTAATTCAACAAAAAGTATCAACGGATAACAATTTTAAAAAAGGTGGACCTCTCTGTCTGTATTTTTCGAAATTTTGAAAATAAATAATGCATGGTAATTTGAACAATTATTAAAATCATTAAATAATTAAGAAGTACACTTATTTAGAAAAAAGGTTTTTAGAATATTTTACTACTTTAAGTAATGATAAAATATTTAATTTCAATCAGAAAATAAGATTATGGTCATATTTGGGGTGCTGCGGGGAAGGTGGGGTGGATTCGAGAGAAAAGTTATTAGTATGGTTCTATTTCGTAGACACTCCTCTCCAATGCCTACAAAATTTGGCACGTTTCCATGAAACCATGGAACATGAGTTCAATTTTCTGAAAATTCCAAATTTTGCCGTGTTTTTTAGAACCACCCTAATGTACATATAACGTTCCATTAATAGCGTCAAAAGCCAAAATTTCACAAAATAACTTCTAAGTTTCAATTTCTTACTCTACAATTTCCAGGCAATCCCTTCCGCGTGCTTTAAATATGGTTTTACGACTACCAATAGTGTTTACACTTTTAAAAAAACCTACAGTTTGAAAATTTAATGTTGGAACTTATGTTTTTAGGTATTTCATGTCCATTGTTCATAATAAACGCATCCAAATACAACAGTATCTTTGCGTTAGTAACGTAGTTTTTTTTTGAAGATTTGACCTTCAAAATATTTTTTTTTTCAATTTTCATGACCATATTCGTAAGCAGTGAATGAAAAATACATCACTACACGCTTTTCGGAACTTCACATCCGGCGAAAAAAGGCGGCAACGAGCAATGTTGCTGGCACCGACAATATTGTTCCGTTGTCAGTGCCGGCAAAATTGCTCCGTTGCCGGCACCAAAAACATTTTTCCGTTGCCGGCACCGAAAAGATTGTGCCGTTGCCGGCGCCGGAAGGCTAAACTGTATTTATTGAAAATAAACCTTTCGTTGAAAGGCCCAAAAAGAAATAACAAACAACGAAGAGAATTGTTTAACAATGAATCATAATTAGAGTGATGAGGAAAGTATCGTTTTTGTAAGAGTATTTACTTCATGATTTTCATGATTTTTAAGTAGAATATATACAATTCCAATTTGCAACCGCCCACGTTTAACACATCAGAACGTATTAAGTTGTCATCAAATTTTGATACGATTCAATATCATTGGTTTTATGAACATAATACTTCCACAAAAGCAATTTAATTGACTTCATTTACCGAATTTTGTGTGCGCAATTAATTACTATTCATCTGCTTGAAAATTATATTCGGCACATAGCAGTATTAAACACAGCAGTATTAAACACTATTAAGTTGACTTCAATGTTAATTGTCCAAATCATTATTAAAATATAAACACTTTTTAGTTTAAATTTTGATCACATTATATAGAATTGAAACGGGACGCAATCCTTTCCCGATAAAACGTATTAAAACGTATATTTCAAATATACGATTGATTATGCATTCAAAACTGTTCAAATTCTACGAAATGTGTATACATATATAATCAATTCAACTCGTTCGTTCTTACCGGGAGGTTTCGAAAAAGTCTAATTCCTTGGCACATTTGATTAGCTTCCCTATATATTCTCGTTATAACAGAGTTTGCCCCGTAGTTAGTGCAATGATAAAGTACCGTGAACAGATTTATATTCCTTAGTAAATTCGGTGGCGCTTATATATTTATGTCACATAGTAAATTTGAACAATTGATGTTATTTAAAATATTGTACAAAAAGCACATGTCAGCAAACATAAATCGTTCAGAGATTCAAGGTTAAGTATTATTCTTATGCTGCTGTATTCATGATTTTGTCGATTCATCGTCACACCCATTTGTTTAGCTGTAAATCTTAGAAACCTATATTGTACGCGTTCAAGTCTTATGGCCTATTTAGAATAGGTAGGTTTCCATACACCAGCGAGAAATACAACGTTTTTAGGGCAAGCGTGTTTTCGAATTTCGATGCATTTCTCGTGACAAAGCCCAGCGATCTGAGGCTTTGTTGATTGCACCCGTGTGGAAATAACCCCATTTGGCCCTATTACAATTCGGGCACTAATCGGGGGCTAGTCGGGTTATTAATTTTGACAAAGTACCCAGTCAGGGCTAATCAGGAACTAGTTGGGCTTTTTGTTGTCAAAATTTCAGTCGGGGCCTAGTCAGTGGTTGGTCAAGGGCTAGAATATATTTAACAATAGTTTTACACCGTTTTTCGGAGAAAAGATTTATTAATGTTAAATTCATCTCAAATATACTCAATAAATGATTAGTAAGTTAATAATTTTGTACGAAAATCAACTTTTTATAAAAAAAACGATCAAAATATTCAAAAAGACCTAATCGTATTTTTTTGTAGTATTTTTTAGAAAATTGCGAATTTCTAAGAACATTTATAAATACCTTTGTATGGAATTTTAAGAAAATCCATATTGGAAAAAATACATATAGATGTAGGTAAAAAGTCTGCCGAAAGTCATACGACTCTAAATTTGTACAGATGCTTATTTTTAAATTTATCTGAAAGATTTGCCATATGTAAATAAAGTCTAATCCTTCTTGTAGTTGAAATTGGAAAGAGAAAAAGTTTTTGATTAATCAGTAAAGAGCAGTATCCTAGTAGTAAACTATTAAGCACGGTACAGTTCAGACTTCGCTACCACATTTATTTCAGTCTTGCAGTTCTGGACTGGTAGCTCTAAAGAAAATCCGCAAGGGCGCGACGTGCTGCCTCTCGCGCAACAGAAATGATGCGTCGAGTGTTTAAAACAGCAGTCCACACGTAACGAAGCATAATAACCTGGAGCAGAGACAACTGTGACCAACATGGCGCTTCATTCAGAGCGAAGCTCTTCCATTGCTGCTTTCCACCTTTTTTTTAAAATTAATATTCCACAAATTTTGGGGAATTTTAGTTACATAAATTTATGTATTTTTAGGTATAGGATATGTTCCCCATGAAATCTTGAGTAAATTTGAGCACTTTTAAATATTTCAAAAAAGTTTATGAAGATTTCCGTAAATAATAAGTATTTTGACAAACTTTTAGATGTTCCACAAATTTTGGGGAGTTTGGTTAATATTACACGCGGATGTATTATCATATGACCCCTACTAGTACCCGATCTGACCCCGACTAGGATAAGTCGAGTCACCTGACAAGCCCCCGAATAATTTACCGTACGCTACTGGTCGGGGGCTAGTCAGAGGACCCGACTAGCCCCCGACTTTAAGTGGGGTCAAATGGTCGGGAACCAGACTAGTTCCCGATTTTAATTTCTACACGGGCATTTGCAGCTTGTGCATTTAATGTCAAAGCATCATCTATAGGAGTATCCCAAGTTCTAGTCCAACGGTGACCCTAGTAAGTTGCTCTCCTTCCATATTGTACTATTTAGAAATAAAACTTTTTCTTCTCTTGCCTTTTTTCATATCATCCATTGGTTGGCTTTAAAAGGTTCATTTTCGTGAGTTTTTTAGAATTTTGTAAATGTTGTACTCTGGTAATTTTTGGTTTTATGAAAAAAGTGATCAGCATAAATTGTTCAACTTTTTGAACATTATAGACATCCGTAAAACAAATTTTGAATTTTGAAAAAAGTGGTCTCAAAAATATTCAAAATGCGCTCTTTTTTGAATTCTATATTAAAAATGGCTGTCTAACGAACTGGACATTAAGTTTAGGACACTAAAAGAGTGTACCAGAGGCCAATTTAATCGAATGATTTTTTCAAAAGTTATCGTGCTCACAAGCAGACAGGCTAAACAAGCTTCTCTGATGAGAATGTAAAAAAATTCAAAAATTATTATAATAATCTTGTAGGGCTATCGAAAATTAAAATTTTTCTTCCCAAGTACTATGAATAAGTGTACAAAGAATTTTTGAATCATGAAAAGATGTAGACTAAAAGACTTTCAAAATAGGCTCAAAGACATACAGACAGACACATTTGTAAGAATCTGTTTTTCCGATTCAGGGGGTCTCAAAACGTGGACCTTTTGAGAAAAATTGGGTGGGAGGGTGGTCAAATTTTATACAAATCTAATACCTTCTCTGACGAGAATGTAAAAATGATTTATTTGTCCTGAATAATTTGTTGATAGTTCTGTTTTTGGTTTTAATCGTAAAAAATAGCATTAAAAACATAAAAAATTTAATTTTTTCAAACCCCATACATGAGACGAAAAAAAAATTAAAAGACAAAAGTTGTGATGAGACTGTGCCCACGCAGCCAGCAGATTGTTTACATTCTCATCCTAATGAGAAGGTATTGGTTTTATGTTAATTTTCACTTTGTCGTTTTTCATCAAATCTCCACGTTTTAAGACCCAATGAGTCAGAAAAAACGATTTTTATGAAGGTGTTTGTCTTCTGTAATCTGTATTCTGTATGCATGATAACTTTCGAAAAATTGATCAGATTGGATTCTGCTTTGGTACACTTTTTCAATACCTGAAAAGAAAGAACAAATCCACAAATCTGCTATTTTGAATAAAAATAAAAAAGTGAGAGCATTTTCAAAATTTTCGTAATCACATTTCTTCAAGATTTAAAAATTCTATGAACGGTTATTCATAGTGCTCACAAACTCAAACAATTTACTCTCATGACTTTTTTCTATAAAAATAAAATTATCAGAGTTAGAGCATTATCAACATTCAAAAAAACAAACTGAAATGAACATTTTAAGTCAAACAAAGCATGATATGAAAAAAGTCAATATAAGAAAAACGTTGATTTTTGAAAGACCTACAAGATTATCTTTACAACTTTTCTAATTTGGTCGAAAATTTGAACATTTCGAATTTGATCTTGACAGAAATAATGAAAAATCCAAAAATTCCATTTTTTTGTCAAACTATGCAAGATACGTAAAAAATGAATAAGCTGAAATTGCGCGCCCTGAAAAGACCTACAAATTTGTATTAAATCACTTTCCGATATGACGTATAGTTTTTGATTATAGTCGTAAAAAACAACATTAAAAATTTTTAAATTAGAAATTTTTGGACTCACGACACAAGCTACGAAAAAAAATGAGACAAAATTTGTTTATCCAAAAAAGAGCTATAATTTTTTATACGACTCGTAGTTTTTGCTTTAGTCTTAAAAAATAACATTCAAAAAAAAATATAAAATTTTGGGGAAAAGGGCAGAAAAGACGAAAGAGGACATAGAATCCTATATAGGACCCTATATATGCTGCTATATTAGACCCCATTCAAATGCGCAGTAGTTTTTCTTTAATCGTGAAAAAACAATTTAAAAAAAATTTATCTCGCGCTCCACGCTCGGTTTTCGTATTACCCTCGACATTTTCGCACAGACCACAATACGAAAGTTTCTACATTGTATGTTAAAAAATATTATATCAAATGTCTATTGCAATTTTTTGTGTGAACCTCGATCTGGTACTGCTTATTCAGATATTGCAAAATAATTTTCACATTTTATTTTTCCTGATACTAATAGGACTCTGCTGTGGTTGTTTAATCCTTTTCCCTTTTTTTAAAGAATATATATATATATACATATAATTAAAAATTTGTCATAAGGACAACCGCAGGATTTCGCCGGGAGCGGGTGCTAATCTGAAAAATTGCACCCGCTTCCAGCGAAATCGCGGTAAAATTTCAGCCATAACCATGCCTCACAACCGTGAGATAGGTGGTTACAGTCTGTAAAGGGATCAATACGACGATCCAGCAAAAGCCTCGTAAACCCTAAGAACACGGAGCGACCCAAGGACAACCGACTTCTGCATTTTTCCTGCAAGTGTTCTAGCATATTGCTGACAAGCAGGGATGCTTTTTAGGCTATTAGCAAGTGAAAGCTTGGCACCTCCAAGAGCGCCGATGATAAGGACGATCAGTTTAACAGAATATTCCGGGTACAATCGTTGCAACTCCCTTATAAGGTCTCGATACCTCTCTTTCTTTTCATTCTCCTTGGCTATGATGTTTTTTTCAGCTGGTGCCGAAAATTCGATAACGAACATGATTCGCTTCTCGAAGTCAAGAAGAACCATGTCAAGCCTCGAGTGAGCAACAGAAACAATTGTCGAGAATATAAAGCTCCAGTATATACGGCACTTCCCATTCTCGACAATTGACTCAATTTCCCTAGGAGCATTTA
>NC_046665.1:4700419-4708962 GCF_010883055.1 Belonocnema kinseyi | reverse complement strand
CTGAAACCTAAACTAACATGGCGATCGGGCTGAAACTATAGCTACAAGCTATCTAAGGATGGTACTATAGAACGCCACCTCAAGGTAGGCCTAGTGGCGCCACCTCTTGGTCAGGCCGGAAACTTATCAATCCACCCTCGTATTATTGCTAATAATTGAGTTGTTGGGTACCTGAGTAATAGGGCTTTGGCTCGAGAGCTCGAGATTCCGTGAAACATCTTCCACCACTCACCATACCATGTATGCGTCTCATCTATAGCGTGTAAAGCCGAAAATGCATGAGCAGGAACCCGAGCTCTCGTGACTTCACGAATGACGATCTAGTTTCTCCTTAATTTATTCAGGTTTTAAAATCCCGAGTTACCTTAGATTCTTAGAACCATTAGGCTTATTGCAAAGAGGCAAATATAATGGACTTTATCTAAATAGATATAGGAGACAAGACTTCTGGGTCTCAAATGTTTCAAATATTGTTCTGCATGCCTTAGTCATATTTTTAGTAAATAATTGATTTTTAACAAATAAAAAACAAATTTTCGACAAAATAGTTAAATTTTTAACCTAAGAAATTACTTTAAAAAATACATTTTTTAACTTAAACATTGTAGTTTATACTGACGTTTGCAGTTGAAAAATTTTAATTTTAAACCCAAATAAATGCGAATTTTTAACAAAAGAAATCGATTTTTATCTAAAAGAAATGAATTTTTAAAGAAGAATAATTCAACGAAAAATTGAATAGATAAATTTTCAGTTGAAAATAATTATCAACCCCAAAAAATCAAAGTTTCAACAAAATGTTTAAATTTTCAAGCAAAAAATTTAATTTACAAACAAATAGTTTAATTATCAACCCAATAACTTTCTACCGAAAACAGAAATTCAAAATTTTCAAAATCAACTTTAAAACAATAAAAATTTTTGTTAACAAAATAGATAAATTTCCAAAAAAATAGATGAACTTTCAACCATTTCATACGAAAATAAGAGAAGTTTCACCAAAAAATGCATTTTCATTCAAAGAAATGAATTCTTGATTAAAATAGATGAATTTTTAAACAAGGAGAATAATTTTCTAACAAAAAGGAACAATTTTTGACTGAGAAAGGTCAATTTCCTACTAAAAAAATTCAATTCAATTCATAATTGGATTTTCAATTAAAAAATTATTTTTGAACTAAAAATGGTATGGAATGAATTCTGAGAGAAAACTAAAAAAAGATTACAATTTTTTAACATTATTTCGTAATTTCCCATATTATATAATTTTAGAAAAAAATAAGGAATTTAATTCTTATTAAGCCTTCTTGCGCAATTTTGTTGTACCATTTTTTGTTATGTTTATGTTGGTTTGTAAAATGTGTTTTCAAATTTGAGTGAGTTGACGAGATATTTAGAAATTTTGAAACTATTAAAAAATAATTAGAACTTGCAAAAAAAATCAGGAAAAAATTGAATAATTCTTCAAGTTTAGAAGATTAGAAGGTCTGAAAATATTTAAAAAAAAGAATTATTTTCTAGTAATTGTTTACAAATTTTTAATAATTTTTATTTAAAAAAATGTACTTTAAAAAAAATTCAAAAAGATTTCGAAACACATCAAACAATTTCCTAAATTTTAAAAGAAGATTGTAGAAGATTTTAAAGCAAAATATTTGAATTTGATAAGATTAAAGATTTTAAAAAACGTAAATAATCCAGTAAATTTAAGGAATATTCAGAAAAATGGAAGAAATTCAAATCTAATTTTAAAGTTAAATTTTTTAGAAATGTAGATTTGCAAAAAAATAAACTTAAGAAGCTTTAAGGGAATTCCGAAAGATTTCAAGGAGATAAAATTATTTTCTTTAAATTCTGTGAAAAATTTAGAAGATTATATAAGTCAAATTTTTTACATCTTGAATGCTTTTTTAAAATTGTAAGAAAAATGTTGTAAGTTTAAAATGTTTGTTTGGAATTTATTTTGTTTTAAACGTATTAGAAATATTTAAAAACTTGAAAAAATTTCTCAAAATGTATCAAATATTCGTTGATATCTTCCAAACTTCTAAATGTCCTAAACATCTTTTAAGAAGACTCGAATTTTTCTAATAATTTTTTTAATCCAGTAAAATAAAAAAATTCAAAGTCCTCTAGGTTCATTTTTGATACATCTCTTTTCATGTTATTTTAGGCTATAATCACAATTTTGAGGATTTAAAGAGAAAAAGCCAAAAAGTTATTAACTTGACCTCATTCAAAGGGCTAATCATTTGACAAAAATGTGGTAAAATTTTCCTTTGAATGTGGCGTGGAAAGGAATTTTATTAAAAAATGTGTGGAATTTTCTGAACAGAAAACTGCATGAATTTCTGAACTTTCTTATTTTTATTTTTCAAGTATATTTCAATCTGCTTTACGTTTAGTGAAAAATCATATGCTAAAAAACGATAAGAGATATATCTATTTCTTCAACTTCAACTATAATTTGAAAGGCGATTCTTCACATGTATTTTACTAACTAATGGATATACTTTTATAATTGTATTCCTGAAATCTATTCCCTAAGGTCAAACACGGTACACAAATATCGTAAAATTTGTAAAACGCCAGCTATTTACAGGAATTTTTAAAATAAAAATCAATGTGTATCATATTCAAATAAATTTTTCAAATATTTATAAAAGTATTATTATTTTTAATTAAAAAAATTAATGTATAGAAAGTACAGTTTTTATTTGAAATTTCACGACGGTTTTTTGTACCATGTATGACCCTCGGCCAGAATCAAAGAAAAATAATTTAAAAATATGTTAATTAGTTATTAAAATGATACAAAGACATACCTTTACAATTTTTTTCTCTTTTTATAATCATGAGATATTTCTTCATAAAATAAATTTTATTGGATTTATTTTACAATTATTTACAATCAGTTTACAATTACAATTATTTTACAATTAAAATAAAATTGTAAAAGCGAAATTTTGTAATGTTGAGATAAGTAATTTAAGGAATTAAAGATTTTGTAAAGATTTCATATACAAGAAAATAAGTATTATCAGTTTGTTTATTAATTTAGATGTAAATAATTATTATAATATTTTTAAGAAACTTTAAAAAAAATATTTTCGAATATATCAGATGTGTCAGAAAAAATCCTAGGAGATTTTTAAGACATTTTATTTATATTTTGAAGGATTTTAAAACCTTCTACACTGTTTTTCGAAATTTTATGAAATTGTTTGATGTGTTTAAAACTCTTCTTTAATTTTCTTTTGAAGCAAATTTTTCAAAATAAAAAATCTTTACAAATTTTCACACGATAATTAGGAAATTAATTATTTTTTTCTAATCTTGTCAGGTTTTATAATCTTTAAAAATTGTTCAAATTTTTCCTGATTTTTTTTATTTTGCAAAATTAAAAAAAATGGCCTTTAAATTTTTTCAGATACTTTGACAATTTTTGAGGTATTTTTGAATGGTTTAAAATGCTTGAAAATAATCTCCTAAAAGTAATTTTTGGGAATAAAAAATTATTTTAATTATTTCTAGGAACCTAAAATAATTTTTTTCATATTCATAAAAACTTACCAAATTTGAACGTAGATTTTTAAAGCAACATATGATTTAAAAAAATGAGTAACAAAATTTCACGAGAAGGCATAAGAAGAATTATGTTCCTTAATTCAAGATGTGAAAAAATTGACTCATAACCTTCTAATTTTTTCCCATGAATTTTAAGAAAAATAGTTTAACCTCCTTGAAATCTATCTGAATTCCTTTAAAGTTTCTAAAGTTTATGTTTGAATTCCTTAAAAATCTAAGTTTCTGATTTTACTTTAAAATCTTCTACAGTCTTCTTTTTAATTTTAGGAAATTCTTTCACATGTTTAAAAACCTTTTTCAATATTCTCATTAAGTACGTTTAAGATTGCCTTAAAATCTTCAGATTCTTTATTGAGAATTTTAAACATAGTTTAAAATGTATTAGAATTTTTTTAAATTAATTTTTGAGAATAAAAAATTATATTAACTATTCGTAGAAACCTCAAAGAATTTTCTTCATTTTCGTGAAACCTTACAAAATTCTTTAACAACATCTTTACAAATTTTAACTATTTTCTAATTGTTTCAAAATTCCTGAATATCTCTTAAGCTTACGCAAATTTGAAAGGTAATTTTTTTAACCAAAATAATTTTTTTTAAATGTGCAACAAAATTGCGCAATAAATTGCCTGAACTATATTCTCTTGACAACCTGCGAAATTCAGTTTACTTAAAAACTCCTCCAAATGGCCAGGTAGGCGCCGAAAACGAATCGAGAAGTCGGGGGGGGGGGGGGGGGGGGGGGGGGGGGGGGGGGGCTCGGACTCGTCCTCGTGCATTTTCGGCTCTACAGAAGACTGGCCTACGCAACATGTAGCAGAGCCGACTCACCGACACGCTACGTTTGAATGTGTCACTCCTAGGTGGGAGAGTGGTGGGGTCCGAAAAATCCCTCGTCCTGGAGACACTGACCCCGTCCATGAGCCGCGTCTACGATCTATTTCCTTCCATGAGAATGTAGCGGTAAGTGGAGAGGGAAGATTTCGTGAGTCTTCCCTCTCTTCTAAAAGTCCAGTCTATCGCGTGGACTTCAACCGCTCGTCCTGCAAAATCTCACTTTTCAGAGTAAACCTACTTTCTTCGGCGCACATCGCATATTATGAATTTTAATGATATAAATTGATTAAAATGATACATGTTTCGGCGCAGCTTAGAACAGAATTTAAAGCAAAATAAGAAAAAAATATAAAAATAATCATGATAAATACAATTTGCTCTTTAATTTGCAATATTTGAATAAGCAATCCCAGGCAGAGTTATATAAAGAATGTATTATATATTTGATATAAAAGTATTGTGTATAATGTAGAAAAGTTGACATTTTGAACAAAATCGAGTGCGAGGCACGAGATACGTGATGAGAATGTGCTTTTTAAAGCTGAAAGAGGTTAAACAAAAGAGAGTTCACAATCAAAAAATTACAGTTGTCGGTCCCTTGACCTTTGATTTTGAAAGGTCTGCGCACGAATGCGGGAGAAATCCAAAGACAGACCGCGGAGTGCGACTGCCATCAGTCGCGTCCCGTAGGTGCGCTCAAACTCTCGAGCTAAGCTTTTTTAACAAAAGAGAATTCACAATCACAAAATTACAGTGCTGGATGTTTTGAGTCTTAATTTTAAACGATTCCCGTGCAGAAATTTTGGTGTGGCGCTGGTCGGGCCCCGATCGGGAAAAATGTGGGTCTGATAGGGTAATTTTATTTCTATAATTAGTAAAATTTCAAAAGTTTTCATATTAATATTTTTTCAACTTTGCATTTTACAAAACTTCAATTTTTCAATATTCTACATTATATTTCATTATACATTATATCTCATTTTCAATATACTACATTACATTATCTGTTTGTACTGCTTGAATTTATCGATAGGAGTTTGCATTTTGAAGAAAACTATTATGCTTTAACAAACAATGTTAAAATTTAGAGCTATTACACTTAATATTCTTGTGGAATGATTTTTGTTTGACTTATGCACATGGGGCACGTGGAGTGAGAATTAAAAAGTGGGGTTATGTTCAAGAAAATATAAAAAGCATTTAAATTATAATGTTACTAATCCGGAAATTCATACATTTGGTATAAGGTGATTTCTATTTTCAGAATATCAGCAACAAAATATAAAATTCTAAAAAACTGGAAAACTTTTTTTTATTCACATAAATAGTAAATGCGCTCAAAATGACGAAGCTTTCTCGAATACATTGCTGGAAATCTTCAGAAGCTAAAAATGAATTGTGGTGTTGATTCTAGCGAATTAAAGCTTACCTTTGCCTTCATTGCGGATATAAGAAATCTCAACAACAATTCTGTGATTCCGAACTCGCAGTCCACTGTATTTGCTTTTGGAATTTTAAGTTATATGAAAAAAACAATATCACGAAGATAACAGAAAACTTGTCATAATCTTGTCTAACCTAACCCGACCCGACGTGGCTCTGACGCGAGCCTCATCATCTGCCACCTTGGGGCCACGGGTGGAAAATCCGATTGGGGCCCGATCGGAACTCGGGAATAAGTTGGGCAATTTCTGCTTGGGTTTGCGCAATAATGTGTGAAAATATAAAGACCGAGCGCGCAACGCGAGGTAAATACACAATCGAGCGTGAACCGGGTTTTGCAAAGTTTGGCCGAAAAATGTAATTTTTGGATTTTTTATTATTTTTTATACTGTCAAAATTGGAATTTTTGATTTTTCAAGAAAATTCAAAAAGTTGTCACGATAATCTTGTAGGGCCTTCAAGAAACAACATTTTTCTTCTCTTCACTTTTTTTATATCGTGCGTTATTTGGCTTAAAATGTTCATTTTCTTGTTTTTGGTATTTTGTAAATGCTATTACTCTGATAATTTTTGATTTAATGAAAAGAGTCATTAGAATAAATTTTTCGACTTTTTGATTAATATCAACAATCTTACAGAGAATTTTTAAATTTTGAAAAAAATGATCTTAAAAATATTCAAAATGTGCCCACTTTTTCAATTTTCATCCAAATTGACTGGCTAACGAAATTGACCTTCAGTTCAGGACACTAAACGAATGTACCAAAGGCCTACCTAATAGATTAATTTTTTCAAAAGTTATCGTATTCATAGTCCGACAGATATACAGACAGGCAGGCAAACATAAAGACAGACAGACATACAGAGAGACAGACAGATTCGTACACTTTAGTGCACGTGTTTTATTTTTTACAAAAATAAGTATTGAATGTTATTAATAAATAAAATTTTCAGTAAGGAAGTAAGTATGAAATATATATAAATCAAAAATAAATTTTGTTGATGTTTTGAATGTTGTGAACCGTTTAATTCATTATTAGTTGAAACTTTTCTTTGCATTTTCTTTATATTAGTTTCATTTAGTTATAAAGGTTATAAATAAATTAGACTTATAGAAATGCTGTTTCAAAATTTAAAGGAGAATATAATGTAAACATTATTTTAATGTTTCAATGATAATAATTTTTTCGAGCTTTTTTTTGTGAACTGATTAAATAACTATCAAATGATTCTACCAAAACTTATATTTTCTAAATTTAGTTTAAAAGTTTATAAATAAATGAAATTTAAAAAAATGAATGTTAAAAATTTTTTTAAATATATAAAGTATATAAAAGTTATTTAAATGTTTTATAAGAGAATTATAGTAAAATGGTTTTTCTTTTGTTAAATGGCCAATGTATTATTAGCTCACTAAGTTTTTTTGAATATTGAAGTGAATAAAGATTGAAACTTAGTTTCTAATATTTAAGCAACATAAAATAATTATTTTCTTAAGGCCATGCGACGAGAGGGTCACGTGACCAAACCTGGTCTTCAATTTTTTTCCCCCAACTTACGTCTAAACGAAATGAGGTATCGCTATGAAAGTTTGGGAAATGAGAGAGGGGGTAATAAAGTCCATGTCTCTGCTTTGTTCCGGTGAAAATACCAGTGGAAGTTTTCTTTCCCAACTTACGTCCACGCGGAATGAGATATCGTGTTAAAAATTTGGCACGATAAATAGAAGGCATGCAAGAATGTGTCTCTGGTCCTAAATAATTAGAATAGTGAAAACAATTATTTTTTTAATTACTATTTTGGAGAAATACCGACCGTGCTATCGTCAAACCCTGCAAGCAATTTGCAACGTTTTCAATGGGCTAGTTATAAGGTTTATATTTATCAAAGTGGGTCAAAACAACAAAAAGCGCTCATGAACATTATGCACAAATAAGGCAAAAACTAATGTTTCAATACCGAAAGAAATCTCTGAGATTTCTTTAGCGAAATAGCTTGGCCCATTTAAGTCTATAAATAAAGTCGTTTTGAAAAAATAGTCTCGGAGATAGTTTGAAAGGTTTGGGTCCTTTTCAAGATCCTTATAGTGGTCCTTTTAAGAGTGGTGCGATGGTAATTTAATGTTCCTTTTGTATTCGTCACGTACCGGGCGGGTAGAGTTATTTACAGTGGTTAATCATGGCTAATCCGCTCTCCCTTTTTAAATTTCTCTTCAAATTATTAACACTTTTTTTAATTGATGAATTTTCTCATTATACTTATTATAATTAAATAAATAATAAATAATAAAAAAAATAATTAAATAATCTGGTCCCGGTGCGGAATAGTTCTTCATCCCTCTTAATACTTTTTTCACCTCCTCGGTAGTGATGGGTGGGCATTCTTTATCAGGTGTTATGAGGGCAACACATAACTCCTTGAAGCTATTTATATTTTCTGAGTCTTCGTCCAGTCTATGCTGAACTGCGTAGGCTTCTCTCCAAAATACTTCGACCTCCTCTGGTTTGGGTGGGTGTTCGACAGTAACTGGAAGGTCTTGGAACAGTCGAGATGGGTCAGAGAGAAACTGTTTTTTTTCTCTGACCCATTTCTCCCTCCGCTCTAGACTTCTCTTAGCGTCAGATAGTATCCGTATTCTCTCAACAATATGCTGCCTGATGGTCAGCAGCTTTGAC